>NW_024499018.1:52982-215140 GCF_017590055.1 Onychostruthus taczanowskii | reverse complement strand
GGGGGGGGGGGAAGTAAGAAAAAGGAAACAACTATAATATACCTTTTAAATGAGAGTTGTCCAGACACTATGTGATCTGGCAATTTAAATTTTCTCTGGCATTTACAAGTGAGGAAGAGGTCAAAATATTAAATACCTAGCAAATAATTTGCCTTGACAAATGAGCTGTTTTTCTCTGGCAAACAGTACAGGAATCACTATGACGTACCTGAGCAGGCACAACTTACACATGTTCTCTGAGAGGTTCTACATGGGTTCTTGCTGCTCAACTGCTTCTGCAGTACCTGGTGTAGGGCACCCATGTGTGCAACTGCCACACATACAGAAAACAGAGGAATAGAGAACTGCAGAAAACAGTGGCAATGTTCACTCTGGAAAAGGACTGTTGAGCTTATTAGGGCTTCCTACAAAGACATAAAACTTTCTAAACAGGTCCTCCTTTTCTAACTTGGTCATCTATCACTTGATTTGTCCCATATTCTTTAAGTAGCTTGCAAAATAGAGTTTAATTTCATCTTTTATAAACTTTCAACAGAGTTGTCACCTGAAAGAACAAAACACAGAAAAATACATGTGCACATATGCAAACACACCCATACACACATACACATTGGAGTCAATGCAATGATTAAAACACATCTAAATAATTATATAGACTAAACAAGAGATTGCTTTACATCATGTGAAACCTTACTCTTTATAAGTTAACAGGGAAATCTGCATTCCTGGGGAGGAAAAGTTTTCTCTTGTCTTCAAAAACACAGATTTTGAAACAACCAGAATTTGGCCCCGGAATAGTTTTTCAGTTCCTGAGATCTCCACTCTCTCTCATGCAATCCAAAAAAGCTCAGCAGCAGTCCAACACCAAGTGTGGCTTGTTATCCTCTTTGGTTTTGCAGTGGGGTTTTTCTGTTTATTTGTTTGTGTTGTGGAGTTTTTGTGGGTTTGATTTGTTTTTGTGATTTATTGGGGGTTTTACAAATAATTAAAAATTTTACTAAAATTACCCCATGTAGAACTTAAGTTTGCTAAGCCAGAGGCAGTATCTGCCCTGGATATCTTACAGTCTACAAGAAGAAGAGAAGGACAGACAAAAAAGTGCAGAGGAAGAGAAAGAAAACTACTGGTGGCAGTCAAAAATGAAGAGAAATTTGAAATCCCTGCTCATGTTAATGTTGGTTTGGTCTCCTGTATCCTGCACAGGAAGAGGAACCCTCCTCAGCTCTCCTACATGGAAGGATGGTTTAATGAGAACCTGACTTGAAGTAAGACCATGCTTATCTCTGGCAAGTGTTTGCTTATGAAGACGTCCCTGCTTATTCCAGGGGGTTTGGACGAGATCAACTTTCAAGATCCCTTCCACATGAAACTATTCTGTGACTCTACAATCCTAAGCAGCTGCACAAATTCAACAAGATTTAAAATAGCACATAACTACTCCTTTCAGCACACCAGGCCTGTGCCCAAGTCCAGTGCAGATCTTTGATCTTCAAGCCCTCAAGTAGAACACCCAAGTGAGAACACCCAGGTCTGCACAGAGGACAGAGGGGCAGGCCAGTCCTATGAGTCCATTTTTAACAATGTCTTTCAAAGAGCTGACTTCTATAATCAAGAAAGAAACCCCAGTGACTGAAGCATCTCCGCAGTAAAAGTGAGTGAGTTGTCTTGAAGGCCAGGCATGACTGATACTAGTCCTTTCTCTCAGATTCAAGGAGATAAGTTAGCTACAAAGCTCTGTGTTCAGCTGATTACAATACTTGAGGAAGAGAAGGTTAATCTTTCTGGTACTTTTGCTAACCACCTCTCAAATCAGTGGCACAGCTGGTGTCTGACAAGGGTAAGGACATGAAATATTGCCAGCTCCAATGCATCATCAAGTAGTGATGAACTCTGAGAAGAAAAGCCATACTGTGTTTTATCCCCTTTACCCTGAAAAGCTATACACAGAGGATAATTAATTGAGCAGATCACTATAGGTGAAAGCCTAACTCAACAGCTGGAAAAAGCCATGAATGAATGAATTACATAGACACACACATATGTAAATATATATAGATATATCTGTATCTATATATATAGATATATACACACACATACATACATTTTAAAAAAATCTTCCTACATATATATTTATATATATACGAATTTAAAAGTTTGCAAGACTTCTTTGAATGTGAGCGTAAAGAGTATGCCTGCAACATGTACAGACACCTTCGAAAGGCTGGGGTGGATCCTTGCGATCAGTTGTTACATTCTAATCCCACTCACTGTCCTTTCCAGGAATTAAAGAACACATGGTGAAATCAGCAAGACATCCAGACTGAGACAGAAAGTAGTCAGCCCTACATTAGGAAGAGGGAAGCACTCTGAACATGGTCACAAAATGGGGTTACTTCTAAAATGTCTTGAAAACATAAAAAATTCTGTCCACAGAGGAGCCTGTATGTATTTACTTAAGGTTCAAATGGGTCAGCTTAGGGCAACATGTACATGGGCCTCAGCAGTGACCTGACTCTGACTTCTTGAGAGCATGGTTTCATGAATTCCAGATGCATTTAGAAATTCAAATTTCAACTTTTACCAGTTCCCATGACAGAAAAAATCATATATCCATGTTACCTGAGCAAGTTAGCCAAAATAAACATCAAGTATCACAGAAAAATACTTGCATTTTGTTAATCTTCACTTGATATTAAACATGTGGAAGCCTGAAAATATATAAAGATATTTGTTTCTTCTGATGCCAGTGCTAGTCATAAATGAGGAATTAAAAATGTTTTCATTAACTTTACTCTTCTGCTGGTCACCTATGAAAAAGGTTCTCTGTCTTTATATGGCTTGTGTGTTTTTATTCATTACATTAGAGCTCAGCTGTTCACACTTCAGGCATAGGATTCACTGTTCATACTATGTATCTTAGTCTACAGTTTGCTTTGAAACAGTGAATTTGGCTGGGACTAATAGTACTGTATGAACTTTGCAGCCTATTTATCAGTCAGATTCATCAACTTATTCTCCTATGAGCAGTGGTAAGTAAACTCCCACTAATTGTTGTCCCACACATAATTGTTTTGTGTAAGAAATGTTAGGCAAGTATTCAGGGAAGTTCACTTGGTCAGTGCACTCAAGAAGGATCTTTTCGTAATTTTAATTTAGTACCTCCCAAATGTTTGTAAGCTACTGAACCATGGTCACAGCCATACTGCACCCTATTCACATTCTGACTTTCCCTGTTTTGAGCGTATATGTGAGCATTTAGAATTTAAGCTTCTGTAAAACATTTTGAGAACAAAGCTCTACCTAAGCAATTCTGATGACGAAAGGATTACACATTAGATAGAAAAACTGAATACACAGTATTGCGGAAAACAATGTGTTTCCTTATTGCTATACCTTGTTCCGTCTGACCCAATCTACCCCACTGTGGTCTATGTTTATAATTTCATTCTAAACAATCCATATTTGACATCTTACTCTGCTGCAGGGAACATAAAAATCCAAAGAAAACCCCTTAACAAACATTACTTATTTCTTCCAAAAAAGGATTGGAAGATAAAGTACCTAATTCTAATGCTACAAAATAAGTTTGATTTTTAAAATATTGAAGAGTAAAAATATCACAACTAAGGTGAAAAGAGAGTAAGAGTACAGAAAACAAAAATTCTAAAAGTCAATGTGCATGTAAAGCAAATAATTAAGTCTAATAACTATGTAGAGAAGAAATAAAGTAAGAAAAAACCTGCTAGTTATAAGAAACCATTGAAGCCATGATTAAATGTCCTTGATTAACTGTTCCACAACTACTGTTCCTTGTTCAGTCTGGAGAGCAATATTGTCCCAGCCTACATATTCTCTATATAATGTCTAAGTGAATATTTTCAGGTATCACTGCCTGCTTCTGGCTCCTAAAAACCCAATTTTTGTCCCTAAAAGCCAAAAAATGATTCAGTGCTTCAGGGCATGTACAGGTGAAGCAATTATTTAGTCACCCAGGTGATACTCTTCCTGAAGCAGACAGCAGAATTGGCATTACCGTGAAATATCCTTTCATAACCTTGCCAGAAGTAGCCTCTGTCTCTTGAAGAATTTTTAAAAATTTTATTTATTTAATAAAACATAGTGATAATGGTTTGTTTTCCAACAGAAATCTCTGAAAAATGGTGGGATTACCATACTTATCATATTTTGCCAGACACATAGGTAGCAGAAAAGGCTTAGTTTTGTTAGACCTAAATTAATATGACACGTCCATTTAATAAAATATTTCCTATATTGTTTAACTCACTAAGAAAAAACATTAATTTTTTATGTGTTCAACTATCAATCTACACTTACTCATTCTATTGTGCAAGAGTGCCTGAAATGTAGTATTTTAGAAGAAAGTAATTTTACATGGCTGGTTTACAGAACAGAAAAACCCAAGGGGATTAACAGACAATATCAATAGATCCACAACAAAATCATATTAGAATAGGCTGTTCAACAAACACAGATTGCAACAACTAGCTTCACAAGAGAAGTAGCTTTAAAACACTGGAGGCTGGAATATACTTTAAATCTTGAGTATTTCCAGCTTACCTTGGCTCTTTGCCAGGAGTTTCCATCCCACAGCTCCTGTTTCTGATCTAAGTCCTTACTCACAAAAAATTGAAATATGTAACATAAGCAGTTAAAAACAAAATTAAAAAAATAATCTGTATTTCAGACATCACAAAAAGGGAAGCTTTCAACAAGAAACTTTAATACATGCAGTTTTAGTAAAGTACAGAATTCTGTACAGGGGCATTCAGATCCCTGCAAATGAATCCTTTACAAGAAATACACTAGTCATAAAATGACCCAGACACAAGTTAGAAAATCCTCAAGGCATGGAAAAACTCACAGAATAAAAATCCTTAGAGGCTGACCTGAGAGGCTTTCTGAACAAAACTAGATGGACATTTCTCATGGTCCTGAAAAAGCATGCATCTCTCCATTCAGCTGCACCAAAATACTTAGAAGTGTTTCAGTAAAAGAAAAGCAAAGTTTATGTCAGTTTTCATAGCTGACATAACTGCAAGAGTACACAAAACAGGTAGCAGATCTGTTCCTGCTCTTCCCTGTAACTCTGCATATGATCCCTTCTGGAGAGCAGGACAATGGGGAGATGGCAGTACTGCTATTTATGTGTCACTTTAAACATAACATCTCAGTTTGAAATAAATACTTTAGGTTTGATACAGCTTGCAATTAGTGAAATAATACACTTTCAATGACTGAAGAAAATTTTTTCATTTTTGAATGAGAGAATGTCTACAATCCATCCCAAATAGAGTATTCCTTTCTTGCTGTCTTTCAGCAACTGCGGATGAAGAAACACATTTGTTACTTTCCAAGTTCTTTTCCTCATAATAGAGCATTTACTGGAAAATGGACAACAAAAGTAAGGGCATTTCAGATCAAGGTTGCTTTACCTCTAAGGCCACAATAGGTAATGGCTATTGATGCTGGACTGTTGCCTTGCATGGAAGAAATCAGTTCAAGCCTTGGAATAATTCAATAGACTCTACAGCAACTCTGAAACCTCATACTAAGATGGAGTGCTTTTTCTGGAAAGAACTCTGATCTCACTTTTAACAGATTTCTCAATCTATCAGTTGTTCTAGCAGTCTCATCTGTAAAAACATTCAGTTTAATTTCAAGCTGAATATATATGGAGAAAAATGACATTTATATTTCAATTCTTGACTACCCCCAGAGTATGCTGTGATAGTTATAATCCTACCAGAAAGCCATTCCGAAAAATCATTGCTCATATTCTTTAATCAGACTCAGAAACATTTTCATACCCTGTAGGAAAAGACAGCTCCATCAAAAATATGACTCTCACAGGGTCTCTAACACCAACTTTCTTCATGGTCTTGATGTAGCAAATGGTCTCTTCAGGATTTCATAATTTCTAGTATTGGAATAAAATGTGTCATTAAAAGCTTTAAAAGGACAGCTCATGGAACAATTTACGGGACATCATCTTCAACTGACACCCAAGGATATAGAGACTGAAATGCACAGGCAGGGCAAAGATCTCAACATCTTCTGGTATTGCCAGCTTCCTTCTCTTCCCTTTAGCTGAGATAAGCAATTCCTCATCATTTGCTCTTCTTGAGGCTTTGAAATTTAGCTTTGACATACTAAACAGCAATACCCTCTTCCTAGGCAACCAGAGAACTATGATTATGGAGCACAGCATAGGCAGAAAACATACTTTTATGCAGAATGACACTGTCACATACCTGGACCTCAAACACACTTTGAAAGCCATAATGTCTTTATGAGGGCAAAAAGAGGATTACATTAAGGGTGAATGGGCTGTTCAAGCAGAATGAACAGAGTAATAAATATTGTGGTGATTGTGGGGGTTTGGCTTGGTACTTTCTTTCATTTGCAAATACAGGGACAGCTCAGAAAGTCAGCACCACTGCCTAAAAAAGAAGATGACAATTTGGCATCAACTGGACTCCTCAGTAGGTACCCCAGCATTTTAACACACATGTTCAGAAACTGTGCAAATTTAAAGTAATAGGAATTCTTTTTCAGTGCATATTACAAGAAAAGCTTCAAAGAGGGAGACACTAGTCATTTTTTCCATATCACCAGACCTTTCCTTTATCTTCATCTTATGGAAGTATTTCTACAACACAAGACGTGACTAGCACCCCAAAACAACTCATGAAGAGATCAAATTTTCTGTCTGGATCTTGCAGATGTTAAGGATGAAATGCTGCCAGAGAACAACAGCAGTGTAGGCAGGCACCCAAAAATAATAGTTGAGCCAGCCTAGCTGAGATCTGATGGGAAGTGAGCTACAGACAACAGCTAGGGAGCTGCCTGATACGGTATGTGTTCAGGTGTGTCCCATGGGCCAGGGATAGCTAACCTCAAAGTGTATCTGCCTGTTGAAAAGTAGCATCATTTTTAATTGTTAATATATTTCCTTGCATCTTCCCTGCTTTACATTTCCTTCTAGGATAAAATGTGCTTTGACTCCAGCAAATAACTACAATATAAATTAACTTCTCACTGAGTTACAGCAATGACTAATTAAGGCCCCACTGGAGGTTGTCATCCTCCAGTTTCTTATAGTATAAACTATATAGTATAAGAGGTCTCTTATAGTGTAAACAGTCCTATCAGCAGGCTGGTTCATGTAAAACACCTCACTGGTAAGAGAAAAAGAATCCAACATTTGCTGCTTGTTAAGTACTGACTTCTGCATAACCATGAGGCTGTAATTCAATTGGTTCAGATTCTGCCACACACACAATAACCACCTAGACACAGGCTCCAAGGTCACAGATGCTGGCTCTTTACCAGACAGGGATACTCATCACAAAACTTCACTATAAAGGAGTACTGCATTTTGACAGAGTTTAAGATGCCCCCTGCAGAGAAGAACTCAGGGAAAAAATCAAGTCATGTACAAAAATTCACTCTTCCAGTGCCTGCCCAGGCTTCTCATATGGTATGGGAAAACCATTTACCAATGCATTCACAGCATCAAGTTTTATACAGCAACAGTTGTGGTAAGTCACCCATAGTCTGGATTAGCAGCAAAGTCTCTAAATTTACAATACCCTTCCAAACTTGTCCCTGATGAAGAAATATAAATGCATCCTAATTGCTATTCTCTAAACTACTTCTAAATGCTTTCTGCGAGAAAGTAATCTCAATTCAAGGCAAATCAACTCGGCATGGATGAACGTTTTTCACCTCTTAAGAAGTTTCTGGAAGTGTTTTGTAGAGAGCTCCCTCATGAGTAAACTTTACCAACATGCTGACAACCTGTAGCAGACAGGTACATCAGCTGCAACAGACGACGACCAGTGCTCCTGGGATCCATCTGACATTATCCACATGCAGCACAACATGTGATTCTTAGGGATGGTCCTGTGCAGGGCCTTGCCAGTCCTTCCCACCTCAGCTTATTCTGTCAATACTGCATCTCATTTGCAGCCACACAGACCCACCTCCTCTTCATTAACCATCACAGTTCTGAGCACGTGGCTGTCTTAGGCTGTGAATGCAATATAGCCAGGGCTGTGTATTCCATTGCCATCTGTTAGAGGTGGGGCAGTTTTCTTTATCTCTTCCACAACCAACCCTCCCTCCAGGGAGATCTCTTCTGTTAAAGGGCCATTGAGCCTCACTGCGTGACTGATAAAATTACATAATCTCACTGGGAGTTCTCCACCCAGAGGGTGGAGCCAAGCATTCCCACCTGGATATAATCTGAGCCTTGGAACACCACAGCAGACTTTTCCCCTGGCTTCCCAGAGGAGCAGCCTTTTTTTCTACTGGCTTCCCAGAGGAAAACCATGTCTATCTACACCACTCCTGGACCTTCAGAGAAAAACTACACCCTTCTACAGAATCACTGCTTCAACAGAACCACACCTGTCACTGCAGGAGGGCTGCAACACCATTTAATGGGACTGCAACAACACCCTGACCAGCAGGGTGTCAGGTTGTATTCTGACTCTGCCCGTGTTGTTTCATATTACTGCATTTTTATTTTTCTTAACAAAGAACTGTTATTCCAAGTCCCATATCTTTGCCTGAGAGCCCCTTAATTTCAAAATTATAATAATTCAGAGGGAGGGAGTTTACATTTTCCATTTCAAAAGAGGCTCCTGCCTTCCTTAGCAGATACCTGTCTTTTCAAACCCAGAGAGTGGCTAACAACAGCAGTGGTGATTTCTTCCCAGCTGCCTCACCTGTCATAGTCCCAGCTTCTGCCACCCTCCAAATCTGTTCCTGAATTTAACATGTTTTAAATCCCCCTTAAAAAAAAAGAAACTCTAACTTTCAGTTTATTTTTATCCAAATCAAGTCCATTTCTCTGTGATGCAATACAAGCTGTTTTTTTCACGTGCTTCTTTACATTGCTATTCCTTGTATATTTCAATAAAGAGCTTGTTATCAGCTAGGTTGTTAGTGAAAAATAATTAAATTAAAACAGGACCCAAACATTGCAGCAATGAAGAAGGACTGTGTTCAGTACTCAGTTTTACCAGTTCAGTGCTGCCTTCACTAGCAAGCCATTCAGATTAACTGGATGCAAACACTGCTGCCAAGATTTATTTTGGATTTTTTAGGAAGTATCA
Source organism: Onychostruthus taczanowskii (assembly GCF_017590055.1). NCBI lineage: Eukaryota > Metazoa > Chordata > Aves > Passeriformes > Passeridae > Onychostruthus > Onychostruthus taczanowskii. The sequence goes on along the minus strand of NW_024499018.1, from coordinate 205,997 downwards.
CACACAACAGGACAACTGTAAAGAAATTTTAACCTGTTGCTTTGACAAAGTCATTAATCAGCCATGCTCTGCATCCCCAAAGAAATTCCTTGAAGCTTATTTTTCTGAAATCATGAATTGACTGCCAAGAAGAACAGCAGGAAGTGTGTAACAGTAGGCATAGGCCTACTGGTAAACATCCTTTTAGGGCTTCAGTAATTTGATATTCTGATTGAAATTCTGATTGAAAAGCTGTAAAAAGTTTAAAGCTATAAAAAAAATTTTGTCAACAGTTTTCACTTTAAACATCCTACCTTGGCATTCACACAGTATTTCAATACCACAACATTGCTTGATTGCAGCACTAAATTGTCAGAACACAGCCCCGTTCTGCTGTGAACTTGCAGAAACCTTTTACCTGAATGGTTTATCACTCACTTTACTCAAACTTCACAGCAAATTCTCTCACACTCACATTTTTTTAGAGTAAGGCATGGTGGGCTGCAATGGTATATAGTAAGATGGGCTGCAATGGTATATAGACAGTTGTCTCCAAACAGTGGTCCTGAGTACAGAATTTGTTAGAAAGGGGTATTGCAGCAATGTGTATTTTCAGAACACACATAAGAACAGCAGAAGTAAAATAGTCTTTTCAGAGCCCACAAAAAACTTAGCGGCTGGTGAAATGCCTGGGTATATCCTGTTATTTAGCAGCAAAATGTGGGCCTTGTTACTGTAAATTTCACTTATTTTCCCCAACAGCTGTGCAATTAATACCTGTGTCCCTCTTCCTGAGCACACATTTTCCTTAACTTTTGCTGAAGTCTTCAAAGCAAAATTAGCCAACAAAAGATTCCTGGGCTATGCTCTAGATGCTTTCTGAAGCAATGCTTTGCAAAGAGATGGAGCTAAATCTGGCAGTGCTCACCCCTTAATCTCCAGGCAAAGATTTAGGGTAGTAACCTAAATGGCTCATCTGCATGCCTTCAGCCTTCAGAATATTTATTTCTTTTTTTTCCACTTTATTCTCTCTCTTGCATCATTTTGGGAGCATGGATGAAACTACTGGTGCCTTCATGCCTTCAGACAATGCTTATGAGGTTTCCAAGTGCTTACACCTTGCCTCTCTCCCTACTAGAATACATTAAAGATTACAGCAATATGCAACTTGCTTAACAACCTTCACATCAGAAAACAATCCCACACATTGGTTATTTGCATGGGTGACTGAAAGACGCAGATAAAACCACCTGTCTGTGGTTCCCAGACTGAAAGGGGAAGAAGTGCTGCCAGATGCCACTAGGGAACATCCAGTGCAGGGTCAAGGCAGTGCTTGCATATAAGTCTAAGACAGCAACCCCTAATGTAACTCAGAATGTGCTAACTGGCCTCCCTTGCTCTGCAGAGCTTGCAAACCTCCCATTTAGCTGGAGCTGCTGTAACCCTTTATTTGATTCTCAAGTGAGGCCAGAAAACTTATCTCCTGCAGTTCACCCTCTAATCCATGGAGATCTGCCAAACCACTTACAGCCTGGTTTCACCTCTGACTGGTCCTTCTTTTTAGAGACCACTTCAGAAGTGGGTGATGCAATGCAGAGCTCTGTATGCCATCACATCTGATGCACATGTTGCTTTCCTGTGAAAAATGTGTCTTTTCCTTGCTGGTATGACATAGTGCAAAGCACACAGATCTCATGTACAAGACATAAAAAATCTGATGCATCTGTTGTCACAAGAAGCGTTGTATACCCTCTTTCTCTTGTGTGCTTGTCACTAAATTAAGATCTATAAAACACAGGTTCATTTTCTATTCCTGCCTCAGCATCCCTTATTTTAATCAAGTAATTTAGTTTTCCTGCCAACAAAATATGGAAAACATCCTGTCAAGATAGAGAAAATGAATCCTTTATAATTTGTGTTTAATATGAAGGCTATGGAGATGGATAAAACATGCACACACTTTCCATGTTCTAATCATTTCTTTCAGACAAAAAGCCTATGTCTTTGGCTCAAGCATCAGCAAAATGCAGAAGTCAGAAGCCCTGTCCTAGACCAGCCCCACCACCAGTGACCAGTGTTTTCACATATAGAGCTGTATCTACTTGGCAGGACTAATGTCGAAGTCACCATGTCTGATCACTTGCACCATGAAGTCTCAAGGATCTTCAGCTCTACTACTCTTCTCAGTGCCCAGTCCAGGTATCAAAATTTCCATAAATCCTTATCTGCAATGCAATACAGAAATCTATGCAGTGCTTTTGACAGCTACACTTCTATTCTCCCCACCGTAATTTAAACTATCTATTTTCAAGCCATCACACAGCAATGCAACATGAAAATCCAGCCTAGATCAGAGACCAAATGAAGAGGATTAGTCTTTTGGAAAAAGCTGTTCAAAAGAGGTATGATGAGCCTTGGTGTTCCAGGCTTCAGAAAACAGAGCAATACTGCTGTTATAAAAGAACCGTATGTAGCCTTTAATAACCCAAATTTTAAAGCCCTTTCTTGAAGAGTATTTTCTGTTTCAGTGCCCATCTCAATTCCATAGTAATTCCAGGAAAAGAATCACTACATCTGCATTGGGAGACAAAACCCAGAAATTTCAACTTTTACTTACTCTTGTTCCAAGAGTTCTCCAGACTTCAATCACATCAACATCTTAAAAGATATGTTGAGACTGAAAATAAGCTAGCTTGCCTTTGAAATACTTTGCTCTAAATATTAAAGCATATTATTACAAATAAATGTTAATACACCATATTTTCTACAGTAAAAAGGAGCAAGTCTGTGAAAGGCCTGCTACCACAAACACCATTTCAATACAGATAAAACCCAAAATATTACTTAGTGGTATTTCAGCTTCAAAATAATCAATTAGACTATATGCTATTTCCTCTTCTGTACATAAGGGTTTGATCTAGCACCATTAGTCATCACAGTAGATGTGTCAGCTGACTTTGTAATGCAATAGGTAAAATCCCCAAACCTGCTTTTCTCTTGTTGTTCCCTGATTTATATTTAGGTCATAAGCAAAGACAATGGAATTTTTGGACAAAGCTGAACTGTAAATCTTGAAACTTTTTCATTCTGAAGTTAGATTATTTTTTTTAATGTAGCTATTTAATAATGATTCACTTAAAGACTATAAGCAACATAAGCCAGTACTTTTCTTTCTGACAAATGCATTACAGTGGGTATTTTAGAGGGCCATATTTAAGTTCATCATCTAGTCAGCATTGCTTTCTTCAGCTGTTCAGAGCAATTTATTCATCAAGAGCTAACTGAGGCAGACTCAGTTCCACCCTGCATAGTGCACAAAGTAAAAATACAGTTACTGCTCTAATTTAGTGACATTTCATACAGATCTGCATTTACACATGGTATAAGGCAGTGGAAAACCAGACTCAGTTAGATTAATGTGAAAATTTCACCTCTTAGTGAATGAATCCTGTTATCCAATAAACTGCTGAAAATTAATCCAAAGGGAAAAAAAAGCACCTGAACCATGAACTGAGTAGAACTTACGAAAAAAGTTCACTTTAAACACAGCAGTTCCCTTCTTTCATCCTGGATCTTTCCTGGCTTCTCTGTAAGTTGGTGTGAATTTTTAAAACACATTATTTTGTCTTACACAGTAAGTTTTAAGCACTCTTTTAATCTAGCAGGCAGGAAAACAGGCATGTTATCCTATCCCCACTTACTTTCAAGTGTCATTTCCAATTAGAATACTTCTCCATATCTCTATTGGTTTTACATATGCTCTAACTATTTCTGGCCTGTATCCCACTCTTCACTCTTAAGACAGAGCTGAAGTAACACCTGATGGAAAGTGAGATGTAAAAGGGATTGCATTTTGCTTCTTGGCTTCTGCATTGCAAGAACAGCATGCTCTTGTAGACAATAGCAATTTCAAAATGAAAAGACATTATCTCTCACTTGACTTGGAGAAGGCTGCTTTCAAGGAATTTAATTTGTTTATCAGCACTTCTGAATACCTTTTGAAATACAAAACCAATTAATAAACCCTAAAAATTACAACAAAACACCATCATCTTCCTTCTCTATGGGAAAATTCAAGGTAATTCACTGTCTAAGATAAATGGCTTGAAGATTAAGAAACCTTATCTCTCTTAGCATATCTGGGAGAGCCATGCTGACAAAAGGTAAAATCCAGTTCTGAGAAGTACACAGGCCAGAAGAGTAAAGGGATATGTGTAGAGGGGAATACCCCTTTTTTCTCACCTTGTCCATGAGCCTCTTCTATGATGTAGATCAGAGATGACACCAGAGCCAAGGCACTGAACTTACTTCACCTTTTATCTCCCTTCAGCACAGCACTTCTCCTTGTTCCTAGACCTCCACCTTCACCCAGTTTAACCCTGTTTCAATCCAGATACAAACAGGGCTCTCCTGCAAAACTGAAGTCACTTTCCAATAGCAAGATTACTCTTGGTTTTGTGAAGGATGCAGCCTCAAAGGAAACAGTAAGAATTCAGTGGTATACAAAGCATATTAATAAGCAGCTACGAACTTAAATCCCAACATGGACCAGATCACCCAACCTTACAGTGACTTGTTCTGACCCCTGCAGAGCAGGAGGATGTGACAGGGCCAAATACATAATGGCACAAAAGCCACCAATTTCTTTGTGGCACCACCACTACCACATCATCCTAAGCTCTCAAAGAAGTCAGTGTTAGTTTTATTGGTTCACACACTGTTTTCAGCGAGAAGACTCTGAAGCATTGCTGGCCAGTTCATTAAAACTGGTCTTAGAAATCCCAGTTTTCTCCATACTCCACACTGTGATTTCTAAAGGAAATCCTGCCTCATGCACACCAGAAGCAATAGTATTCATTTGTGCATGTGCTGTTCATGTCCCTCACAGTGTCCCTTGGCTTGTTTCCCCTATTATACAGCTACATCTGAAAATTACTGAAGCTGGCTTGTTTTCTCCTTATGTATTGTCAACTTATAAAGTGTTTCTCAAAACAGTCACTCGGCAAATGCACTAAATAACACTTGGCTAACGGCATGAGTCCAGCTCCCGCTCACAGCAAGAGCTGCACTCCTAGATAAGCCTTGAGGCATGTCTAGACATGTGTTCCCCATTCCCATTCTGGACAGCACCTGTTTTGAGGTGATGTCTCCTATTTGAAAGAAGAACGGCTGTCAATTTTGCACCAGAAGCAGAGGAAGGCAGAACTCCAACTGAGCAATGCTTTGCAGATTACAATTCATCAAAACTGAGTATTTCCATACCACTAGCAAAGTTTCACTTCAACCATGGAAATGGTGAGATTATTGTACAAGGTGGAGGAAAAGTTAAATCATTAAAAACAAAACAAACCAAAAAACTAACACACAAACATGACCCAAAATAGACAATTCCAGGTTTGGATTCACATGTTCTAAGTGTCCTGAATTTAAACATACCAAAATATATACCAAATATACACAAATCTGTAAAAACAAAACAAACAAACAAACAAAAAAAAAAAAAAAAAAAAAACCACACAAAAAAAAAAATCCATACAAAAAAAACCCCAAAAAACCAAACCGATGCAACCCCTTAAAAGTGATTTTTTTTAGTGCAATGAGGATGCAGATGAATACAAAGACAGAATCTGCTACTCAGTGTCCAAGCTAGATCTTTGCCTCTTCCAATTAATATCCTCCCGTTTCTCGTGACCTAGTTAACTGGGGAATTTCTGTCCAAAACCAGCTTCATCTAACCTGTCTACCCCTGAATGAATTACTCCTACCATCGTGCCATGCAGAGTGCCAACACAATCTTCATTGCTTTCCAGCAATGGAAAAAGTAACTGGCAACTGCCTCCTGCAGCAGCTTCAAAGTGATATCCTGATCTGCCCATCACACACAGATGAGCCCCTTTGGAGATGCTGGCACTTCAGGTCTGAGGAAACCCATCCAAGTGTCTCCCATTTTTTGATCACATGATAATAAGCATCCTCACAGGTGAAATACGAGAGACAACACTACCCCAGCTTGCATGGCTTCTGATACAGTATTCGTGAACATGATCTACATAATTAGAACAGTCTCGCAAAATTTGAGAGTTTCAACAGAAAGAAAGAAGACTAATCCTAAAATAGCTAATCTCTTGGGATTCCTGTGCTAGCACCTAGAATGAGCACCTGCTCAAAATTCCCCATTGACAAAGCAACTTTTGGATAGCATGCACAATGGATGGAAAGCAGCACTCCACCAGAAGCTTTTGTGAGCTTTGCAGTATAAAACAAACACCTTTTCTTTCAAAGTGCAGCTTAGGGGTCAGTGAAATTTTCCATAACCCACTGAGCAGACTTCCTAACCCAGATCTCCTCCTAAGAGCAAGGTCAGCCTCCATAGCAGTGGTCTGCTTGAGATTACAGCAGGATTTAGCAAAGCTAACAAACTAATAACCTTTGAGGCTCTAAAGCATCAATTTGATTGCACAGCACTACATGTAACGCATCTTTTCTATATTTTTCTTACTCTCACTTAAATCCCAGTTTAGCAACCTTTCATAATTATAAAACCAAGCTGCATGGCTGCCAATGTATACATGAAAGCCAAGTGTTTAATAGAATTAAAAAAAAAATTCTATTCAAACACAAAACTACTATGGATGACAGCATGACAGCAAGGTAAAGCATGAAGTATACTATTCATCTCACTGGAGTTTGTTCTGTTAAAAAAATGGCTACAGAATTATTCAAGGCTAGGTTAGTTCAGTGCCCTTTATCCTGGCTTTTTTTAATTACAAGCAAAATTCATAATGCAGTAGACTTCATGGATGGGTTTTTGCCTTGATGGCAGCAGCACATGTCACGTATCTCCAATCATCTGAAACATCCTAAGTGACATATACAGAAGGGAGCAAAGCCTGGAACCAAAACAAAGGAAATACATTTCTTCTTTACATCCTCTATCTTTTTTCAGTATTCTGCAACATTTTATTTTCACAGTTGAAACACTAAGTATTTAAGCATGAGGTATGTGAGCTAACCAGGTAAGAGACTGGATGAGCCAAAGATTAACTTTTTTTAATATGAAGAGAGACACCATTTCAAAAGATGGTAAAGCATCTGAAAACTGTTTTAGCAATTTGTTTTAAATTAGATTATGGTGAAAACTGAGATGGCATTAAAATAAACATAAAATTAGAAACCTGGACTTTCTAAAATGAAATTATACATTTTGGCTTTTATGTATCACTGTTAGCTGACACTATATAGCTGCTCAAAGTAATGGAAAAGATTAAACCAAGGTTTGCTACAGTAGGTCAAATGAAAAACCATTCAATTTTGCAAAAATTTAGATTAAAATCCACACCTTCAGATTTTGAATGACATTTCTTCCCAATTATATTTTTTTTTGTTTGCAGTGTCCAAGGGCTATACTGTAGGGATTGCACAAGGAGTCTGTTCAGAAAATAAGCACCTATAATTTGAACCTACTTTGAAGAAAGGATAAGATGGGAATGAAAGTTATTCTCCCTGGAACTGGCTGCTCTTTGAAGAGAAGAAGAGTTAAACACAAATCTGTTGACTAAATCTGAATGCTATTTATAAATTATATACAATTAATTTCTAAAAAGTAGTGAGCATTTTAATTATTATTTCTATGCAGAACAGTAGAAGAGATTGCACAGCACTCTTAGGGGGTTCGAAGTTACAGTCTGCAAAACTTTGTCTACCTAGGATCTGCATTTTAAACTACTTACACAGTTGAGAGCGTGTCACAGTTGAGCATCTTCAAAGCAAGATCCATTTTGCATGAAAAACAAGAGTTCAAGTTGCAATATAGTAAGAACCACAGGAAATTACCAAACATAAAACACACACCAAATACAAAGTCAAAGACTGTTAAAGAAGGTAAGGGCAGTTTGGATACACAGAACAGTCAAGAAATTTTCAGACAAGAGATTAAAAACCCCAGCAGTTCACTGAGTTGGAAAGACAGAAATAATTCCAGATGGCAACAAAGCTGTTCCCTCTGCCACACCTGCCATGGTAGCAGGATGTGAGGCAGGTTGGAGAAGGCAGTTCTGCTGGAACTGAGCCGCAGGAGACACAGTGGACAGAGATTGCTGGATTAATAAACAGCCCCTGTTGGGAAACCAAGCAAAGGCAGTTTCGAATTACCTCTGGTAGCAGATGGGTAAGTAACCGAAGGGTTTGAACTGTTTAATTTTTACAGCAGTGTGAGTAAACAAACAGCTTTATTTTGTGTGTGCTAGAAACATGTCACAGCAGGAGAAATTAATGGTGAATGCCACAGGAAACTGTATCACACAGAAATATTTCTAAAACAGTTGGGAATGACACATTAGCACGCGCAAGGCCAGTGAGAAACTGTTTTGTGGATAAAAGTGATTGATGTAAAAAGATCGTCAACAAATTAAAAAAGAGCTATCATAAAGAAAAGTTATAAGGATATTTGCTCATTTTCTGATCAGAAAAAAATAAAGCGTAAGGTACTTACTTCTGGTAGAAAACCACTGAAAATGGAGTGCAAGGCACAGTGGAAAAGAAAGAACTCTCCTAGGTACATATACATGTCAAAAGCTAATGGGTGACTTCACATTACAGTTTTATTTATAAGTTTACCTGCATCATCAGTTTACAGTTCTAGGCAAAGCTAATTTTGTACAGAATTGGACCCAGGCTAGTGAAGCAGAGAGCAGACAGACAAGGGTGAAACAGATCCCACATCTCAAAGACAATCACCCTTCACCCTTAAGCCAAATCTAAATCATTGGCTATTGAAGATCAAATTTAAAGAGATTCCTAATAACATTTAAACAGAGAAAATGCTGTGTGTCTTCATAACCAAAGGAAAAAGTTCTAGCCTTTTTTAAGATGAAAGAATTTCCCCAGGGGGCTGAGAATGGGGAATGTCTGTCCAAGAAACAAAATATCACTTGAACATTTGAAAGCTATTACAATGGAAGTTAAAATATTTGAAACAGAGCTGTTGTTAACACAGCAGTGCTATCGTTCACAAAAAAGGCTAAAATATTCCAGCTGCACTAACTTTCTTCTCCCAAGTCTCCCCATACCATCTTCAATATCCCAATACATCTTTGACATTTGACACTACCATACATCCTCCTCTTTGTATAATAACTCCCTATGAGGTCTTGCTATTTCTTTGCTAAGTATGATGATAGTGAGATACAGAAATTTCAAGTATTAGAGCCTTTTTCTAAAGATGGGTAGTACTAAAAAATTCCACCTGACAACTTGCTTCTTATTTGAGGTGAGCCAAACTAGCTCTGCTGTGTCTAGCAATTGCTTTCTTTGATGGACAAAGAAATTTATATGTCAAAATAAAATTTTAAAAAATCCCATCTGAAAAACCACAGAAGCCAATGAGGTCCTGGGAAAATACTTTTCACAATAATTGTACTGTTCACATTGCCTCTTTGAGCAACAATAACACATGCTGAGGTCAGAGGTTTCATCTGCACAAGGAAATCAGAAACAAAAGCCTGAAGAATCACAGCTCCAGAAAGTTATGCAGTCAAGAGGTATTCTGGGTCTTAAATTCATTCAGAAGATTTTACCCACACAGACATGGCCCTAGCATGCATCATGACTGCTCATATGGCAGAATCCTGGGCTAGTACCAGTTTTGGTGGAGGGATGAGTTACTTATGGAAGAAAATACTCTTTTCAATCATAAATTATTCTCATGGATTTCTCAGTCTTGGAATATTAGCACCAAGGGAAAAGGCAACAATGATTGCACAAATTATTCGTATAAAGACTCTGATATTAAACTAGACACATATTTAAAGACTGTCAGTGAGAAAGTTTATTGATCAGTAAGTGGAATAATTCATAAGGAAATGCTGCCTACTGATGTCTATTTACTGCACTGCATGTAACTGATGATCAGCTCAGATTAAGGAAGGTGCATGGACACAGCAGAATACACAGGCTCTCCATACCTCACCTTTCAGCCTGAGCTTGGAAGCATGAAGATTTCAATCCTATAAACATGCAGTGCCTCAAAAAACCTATTTCTTATCCTGGTCAAAGAGGCACAGACACTGAAAAAGCCACATTTTGTCTACTACTGAAAGATACCCTTCCCCCAAAGACCAGAATCCACAGTCCTCCAGCTTTTTCTCAGACAAACTGTTGAGAGTTTAGCCAGGAAGATCCTTTAACACAAGAGGCAGTCTGCAAGCAGTAGAAGACGTACACCTTGACCCAACGTCCTAAGAATACATCCTTTCATTATTCTAATTGTCATAGCAATAGAAGATTAAATTTGTGTGGCATTTCTGTAAACTAACAGATCATTATATTTCCAAAGAGTGTATACTGTTATTTGCTACCATTATCACTTGAGGAAAATCTGCCACTTGCAGCATAAGAGAACACAGACATAGTCAGCTCAAAGAAAGATGAAAACCTCATAGGAAATGCATCATCCTCTTATGTGGAAGAAATTAAAATAGAAATGTTTCTGACGGACAAAGCTGGCACAAGCTATATTAGAGATTTCTGTCTCATCTAGAGGGTTCCTGCAGTAGGGAAAACAAAAGGACCTAGCTTGAACTGTGGAGAATGAAATGAGTAGAAGAACTTACTGCAATACTAGAAAAATCCAGCAAAGATTTGTTATTTACAAAAGTATAAAGGATGGTAAATAGTATAAATTTGTACCTGCATAAGCTTAGTAACTAAGCAATAAAAGGGTGTGAGCAACATTTTTAAACATATTATGAACAAAAAATTCCTTCAACAATACAGTTTAAAAACAATCATGAGAGAGTATTATGAGACTTGTGCTTCTCTTTGCAACAGCTAATATGATACATGCATGTCTGTGGAAAGACAACTGAGTGTATCACCTCAGTTCCAAGCACTCCTTGTAGACAATGAGAAATGTACTGATGATTTCTAAAACAACATTTCCCTCCTAATACAGTGGAACACCCTTTGTAATGGAAAATTCATTCTAACATTTTCAAGCTAATAGTTTGTTTTCTTCAACATTAGCATTGTTGGACTCTGGCTCCAGAACTGAATTTCATCCAGCTGAAATAATGTCAAAATCAGTATTCCTACTGTGCAAGGGAAGTTTAAATCCTGCTGGGAAAAAAAAAAAAATAAGTACTGTTAACTTCTTCTGGTAGGGAGAAAACAAAAAAGACAATGTAAATAAAATGCTATGAAAACTTTAGTTCTTAAACACTAACTTCAAAAACAGTAAAAATTCACAAGTTAACTCTACCTTGACACATGAAGGTTTGGATTGCACACAATCCTTGCATTAACTACTTGAATACTAGTTATATGCTAACAGCTATTTATGCACATGTTATTAATGCTCAGCTGTAGACATATGGGAGAAAACTTTCATATAAATACTATGAATGTCTGAAAGGCTATTTCTTCTTAAAGGATGAAACCAATCCCATGTTAGCCTTTTTCCTTAATATTGTGCATATCTACATTGTATGTTGAATGTAATAATAAATCTACTGTTAAAAGACAGTGCTTAAACTACACTGATACCTACAGTTTGTGTGCCATGCTCCCTAGCCAACAAATTTACATGAACTGTATTGCCAACCTCCCCATAAGACTCTATTTGCCAAACCTGGCATTTTAAAAGTGAGACAGGCAGATAAGAGGTCTGTGTCAATTTACACTAACAGAAGGATAAATTTCAAAGGTCTTAACACTATGCCACTCAAATAATTTAAGTTTTTCTGCTAATTTCACCAAAAAAAACAAGTCTGTGTGCATTGATGTTACATGAACAAAATAGTTTTGCCAGTGTAAGGGCTCAGTCTCTGCACTTAGAACCTGCAGAACTTGCCCACTGCTAAATGCTATATTGAGATTGACCGGCACAGCCCACCATAAATTGGTTTGTTTGCTTGTTTTTAATTTAAACATGTTAATAAGGTGTGAAAGCTTGTATTGTTAGTGCCAAAGCTCTGAGAAATGTCCACTTCAAAAAACTGTGGACAGTTTTTAGAAAGAGGCTGTAAGAAAGTAACAGAGAGATCTTGCTGAGACAGATGTACCAGTAACAGCCTCATGATACTTCCTTCAGTAAAGGAAGTCACTTAATGGTGATTATGCATAACAAATGCAATTTTTTTGCATCTGGAAGCAGCTTAAGTTTCATCATATCTCCTCAAACCAGGAAAAAGTCTCTAAAACAACACATTTAACCTGAAAAACCACCATGCATCCAAAAGAGAATAATTTCTCATCATGCCAATATTCCATAAGAATGTTTCACAGTTTGTGGGTTAACGAAAAGTTATTACACTGGAAGATTTTTAAAGCTCCAACAGAATTTGATGGAACAATTGCAGATGCTGGGTTCCCGTGCCTTGGAGGGACACAATTTTATACAGGATATATTCAACCAAGAGCAACCATCAGTGTAGCAAGTAAAATGCTAGATATAGCTTGTGTAAACCATAAGAAGCTAAAAGACACTTAATTTTAGAAGGGTACACCTGTGTCTAAATGAAACTATAGAAAACACATTATTGCAAATATCAGCTGCTATTACATTGTCCTAAAGTATCTTTAGTACTATAAAAACTGGTGTAACACAAGCACCTACTACATGAAACTTGCAAGAAGTGAACATTTCTCATAAGCAGCTTAAAAGACTTTAGAGCTTCAGCATCTCTGAAACCTCATTCCATTTAGTTACCTTAGAAAGGAAGGATGCTGGTAAAGACGTCTTGCAAAACCTTGAGGTGCTCCTTCAAACCAGAGATCATCTGAAGCAATTACTGGTTTGAATTCTAACATGTATTTTGCCTAAGTCTACAATCATACTTAAGATCTTACCAAAAAAAAAAAAAAAAATACTGAGGCAGGACAGGAAAGAGTTCGTAATCTGAACACCATCACCTGCCATCCCTCATCTTATTTAAAATTGTGTTGAGATCGAGCGTTTTCTGACAGCGACATGACATGAAGCCGCACACTGCCGCAGCCTGCCTCCCCTCCCGCAGCCGCAGCCCTGCGTCCGTCCCCGCTCCGACCGACCTCGCCGCACAAGTTTACGAGGAAAGGGGCAGTATGTGGCATCCTAAGCGAGATTTACTGCTCGGGCTGTTACGCCAGTCCGGCAGTAGAGGAACAGGCTCCCTTCCCACCCCGACACCAGGTACAGCGCGCACTCCGCGCCCGCCGCCCCACAGCCGCTCACAGCGCGGGGCCGCCGGAGCCGCGTCCCGCCGGAGCCTCTGCCCGCACCTGCCCCGCTCGCTCCCACCCACTGGCACGGGCAGTGCAAGGCAGCGCGGTAAGGGACGGGCACGGAGCCGCCGGCAGCGCGGTAAGGGATCTCCGCGGAGCCCCGCGGCAGCGCGGCCGCCTCCCCAGCGGCGTGGAGCGCCGAACCGCGCCGAGCGCTTCGCCTTCCCGGCGCAGGGCGGCCGCGGGGCGGGCAGCCGGGAGCACCCACCGGGGATGGCCAGGTTGGTGAGCGGGGTGCTGTGGAGGCTGCCGGGCAGCGCTGCCATCCAGTCGGCGAAGAGCAGCTCGTTCTTCCCCTGCGACGAAGCCATGCTGCCGCCGCAGCCGTACCGCCGCCGCCGCTCGCTCCAACTCGCCCAGTCCCGGCCACGGCCACCGCCACCGCCACAGCCCCGCCGAGCCCGGGCCCCGCCCGCCTGGCACCGCCTCCCCCCGCCCCGCCGAGCCCCCGCCGCCTCTCCGCGGCGCGGCGTGAGAGCCCTCGGGGCCGGCACCGAGCGGGGCCGGACGGACGGACGGCACCGCCGGGCTCGGCCCGGACACTCGGGGGGCGATTGCGCCCCAAGTACCGCGGGGGTCCGGGCAGGGAGCGGCGTCACGGCCCGGTCGTGGCGGGTCCGCACCGCCCCGGCCCCGGGCCCCAGCGCCCCGGGCCGGGCCGGGAGCGGCCAGCAGAGCCCGCCCCGGGAGCGCGGGGCTGCCGCCGGCCGGGCGTCTGTGCCTGGCATGGCGCTCGGGGCCACGGCTGGCGGCTGGTGGCCCTGGGCCTCAGCAGAACCTCCCTGACCTTGGCGATGGTTCGGCTGAATGCCCCGCGCAGGGACCCGACATCCCTCGCAGCCGGATCCCGGGCGGCTTCGTCTGCCCCTGATACGAACGTCTCTTGTTGCAATGGGTTGTTTACACGAAAAAAAAAATAAAAATCTGTGCACTGTACTTGGGCATGCCGTGAAGATCTAATTTTTTGGTAATAATTTTTTATTCTCCTTTGAGCATGATCCAAAGTAGTATCTTTTATTATCATCTGTAGCCTGTCTTTGGAGAAACATCTTAGCGTTGGCAGTAAGGAAGCATTTGCGTGGCTGCCTCAGGATGGATGAATGAATGAACCTTATAAAGCTCTGTGAGCCATTTTGAACTGTTAGAACAAACGTGGCCTTTTCACCTTCAGCATTACCCATTTTTGTGAAAATTGTTTATATATGTGTAGAAGTTCATATGGTGGAGCTGTCAAAAACAGTGCCTAGAGAGAGCCATGATTGAGGCAGGTCACTTTATCAGTTCACTTTGAATTCTTATGAGGGTCAGCTCTGGTTCTGCAGCTTGTGTTTTTACTCAAACCCTTCTATAACAGCTGGGTTTGAAAATAAAACTTCAGGGAACAACTAATAATAACCCTCCATTCTCTTTCTGTCTAAATTTTCCAGAGCAAGTATCATGAGAAGCTCATCCTTTGGCCACAATTTCGTGAAAAGTGAGTGACTATTTCTGAGGTATTTAAATAAAGGAAAGTTTGCTGATTCACTTTTTGCAATAGAAATAGCTCTTGAGGAAGGATTTGTCTGGGGAAATGTGATCGTATGGTTGACCTTGGGAGAGATGTTGAGTCTGATTTGAACAATACATAAAAAGGAGGGAGGAGAAAGCAAACAGCCACCAAGGCCTGTCAAGTTTTTGCAGTCCTGCATCCTGTATATGAAGATGCTAATCTGCCCCTTCCAAAATCCCTGGTATTAGCAAGCATGAAAAAAAGGACAAATCCACATTCTGGATATGAAAACATAAACCTCACTAAAAACATGGAAGATATGACATAAAGGTGGAAGATGTTACATTACATCATCTTGAAAGAATGGAAGAAATTTTAATAAAAATTTCAGGATTTTTAAAGAGCATTCCAGTAAGGCACAATTAATGTTTCTATCAATATGATTAAATCAAATCTGATTTTTTATTTAAGGGACAAAGTTGTTCATTAATTGTAATGGTCCCCTGGAAAATTTCTGATGGACTTTCATCAATTTCACTATGTGGCCTACCTTTTCTAAGAGAAAACTGAAGTATACATCTTTGTCAAAAATTAACCATGTTAGTGTTGCTGTTGATCTCTTATGGTCTCTGAAGCTTTGGGGATAGCTCAGAGCAAAATCAAACAAATACCACCAAACTCATCACTTTAAAATTAATTAATAAGTAAAATAATGTCTAAAACTGCCTTTCAGTAGTGCTTTCTACTCTGATGAAGACCTGTAAATATCTCTCTCTGTACTGACTAGAAACCTGTTGGCATTTGCTTCTGCAAGTAATTCAGGCTTTTGTATCTTCTTCTTTTTTTTTTTTACATGCGCAGAATAAGATACTTCATAGTCTGGATTTTGAAACCATGGATACTCCGCTTCATGAAAACTGGCCCACTCTAAAACTTTGGTCTCACACAAATCATGCTTGAAGAGGTCTGCCTCTGTTTGTAGTGCAAAGTAACTGCTAAGATAGCAGGCTTAGAATATGTCATTGAGTGTCTATGAACTTGAGAATCACAGGCTTAAATCACGGGTGGGATAGGAAAGGAGACTTTTATGGGACAGAAAGTGAGAAACATTTATAGAGCAAACTAAGAAACACTGACTTGGAAGCTTTGACTTCAAATAGAAAGGTATTTTTTTTAGCTTTTCAGTGGTATGAAAAGCATTTGTCTGTGTATCTGCTTGGGAGGTGTTTAATAAAAAAAAAAGGCAAACCATTTATCTTGATTAAAGAACAGCTTATTGTTGTTTAGTTTGAAGCTGTTATTTGACTAATTTTCACTGATTTATAAACAACGATAGCCTGTAAATCAAAGGCAGAATATCCATACAAGCTTTTATCCCTACTTAAAAACAGTAAGAAACAAAAAAAAAATCACATTTTTGGCTATATTATTTAAATCCTTACACATAGCAAGTCTGAACTGTTAAAGAAAGTAGATTCCAGGAATGAAATAACTTAAAAGCTTAAAAATATCAGGTAAAATGAAAATGAGAAGCAAGATACAAGAAAATACCATCTTTGCTCTTTCATTCACAGCTCTGCTGAGCTCACTGAAGATGCCATGAAGAGGTGGAAAATTGAAATTGTGCTATCTGTTCATCATGTACTGTGTTCTCTCCAGTCTGCAGTGTGTATGAATAGAGACACCTCTGCTTCCATGGAATGGCAAAATAGAGTAATTTAGCCAATAGGAATGATGCTTCAGCATTCAAAACTAATTACACTATTAAAAAAGACTTAATGTTGGTTTTACTCACCTAAAAAAATAGCATGTTTAGCTGTATACATTCACTGTTACACTTTTTCATTTTAGCAATCATAATTTGCTTTTTCATATGTCCTTGGCATCTATTTTAATCATGTGAATAACAAAGGACTAACAGGATCTTTTTCTGTAAGTTACATAAAGTACATTCCATTCTGAAAGGTAAAGAAAAAATTACTTAATGGGGCATTGTATTTCTGTGACTATCCTACTATTTAGAAAATTTATTTATTACTTTAAATATATTGTTAATTAATTCAAAATTAGTCTTGGAACTGAAGAATTAGTATTGTTCAAGTACTTGAACTTTTTCAGTGGATTCTGCTTCTGAAGTTGTTTTCTTCCTCACTCTTACTACCCATTTCTATTATTAGAAGTTTTTAAGAACAAATCCTGGCTGCCATCCCATGTTTGCATCTCTCGTGGCTTTCAGTGACTCTACCAGTAACATGTGGGCAGGAAAGTCCTTCCAGTTGCTTGCAGCTGAGTTGCTAATTATATTTTTGTTACTTGGGAAGACAGTAGATCCACAATATTCTCAATTTTGCTACTTCTCATGGCTAACAGGTATAACAAGTGGGACAAGTACATAAAATCTCAAAGAGTCAAAGTAGATTGACTGAATGAGATAATTTATTCAATAGCCATATGGGTGAATAGAAGTTGTGACAGTTATTTTGTTGTCATTTTATACTTTGTGTGGCTACTTTGAGAATCTCATCCTGCATTCATTAAAGAATCTCTGTTCAGCAGTATTTGTCCTGTCAAAACAGATTACAAAATTCCTCAGTAGTCAGAAACCTTGTAGAAACAGGAAAACAGTATTTTCTTCATTTTATGTGAAAGAATAAATCTGTTTCTGATTTTCAAGCAGAAGAAGATGTGGTTTATTCTGTTCTCTGATTCATTATTCCCTACTAAGAAAAGTGGAGCATCCTTGCTTGTGCTAGTAATGAATCTAAGAAGAAACAATATTTGTTCCAAGCTGCTGACAAATGTCAGCTGGGAAGATGATGGGTTAATATAAAGGTACAACATACTTTTTACTTGCATCCTTTATAACCAAAGCAAAAACATTACAAAAATATACAAAAAATTAAATTATTAAAGTGTATAACAAGACAGTTTATGGTTAACCAAATTCTGGAAGCTTGAAATAAACAGGATAAAAGGCAAATTGGCGTCCGTATCCAGTTCTCAGGTGGAAATCAGTTTAACCTTCGCTACTTTTTCTGAAGAGTGTTTATCATGTTTCTGGAAGAAGGTTTGTTTTGTCTTTTTCTTTTTTAACTTTGTCGAGCAGAATCTTGCTATGTCTCACCTAGCATCAAAGCACACCACTGGCTTTTTTACCTGGTTAAAAACAAAGAGGTTTGGTTGTGTTGGCATTACTGAAAAGACTCTAATGGCATCATCTAGAACAGCAGTGGCAGAACATGAAAAACCCTATTTTCTCAGAACCAGTGCTATCAGATCACAACAAAGTATGCAAATTTGGTGCAGGGAAGGGTGAGAAAGAGATTACTTTTTATTTCTAGACCAACTTGACCATGTCTAAAAGGTTTCTGTAGCAGCTCATGTGTCGCCCTGATTTTGTAAGACTTTGTTAAGCCTTCTGATGTTTGCATTCTTTCAACAAACTTTCTCACACACAGTTCTGTAAATAACCTATGTTTTGCATTCTTTCATGGAGGTGGAAAGAATTGATGGACCCTTGGTCTGTCCAGTGGCATTGGAGAGGTGGCACTGTCACCCTCCAATCCACTGTCACCTTTGGAAAACTATAAATGTTGGAGTCAGAAAATAAAGTTCTTCTTCTTCTTCCTTTTTGTTCCCCTCGAGAGCAGCAGTGTCTGTGTCATCATTTTGTGCCGTATCACAACACTCATGAGCATCTTGTCATGAATAAGTGTTTCTGAGACTTGAAGACCCCATGTTTGGCATGGTTAGGAGCTTGATTCAAGCATTTGAATGTGAGCTCATCCTCTAGGTAGAAAAGTGTTATTTTATTGAAAACAAAAGCAAAATGAGATAGTTTAGTAGTGGCCTTACCACAGGCAATGCAGAAGGAAGCATCAGTGCTGGTCATAATCCTTGTAGCCTCCCAATGCAGTGTTGACATGGTTGCAAAAGACCTTATCAACATGAAAATATCTACCTTTAATTTAAAAAAAAAAAGCTTGAAAGACCCAAAACAACCTCTCCTCTGCTATGTTTCCCAGTCCTGTCAAAGAGGAATGAGAAGTTTTTGAGGCAGTCAGATACTCCATGACATTACTTAGTTTTGTCAGAAAACACAGCCCTTTACGTGAATACAAAATTGTGAACAGTCTAACTAAAATCTTCACAAAAAAGTAATAGTAGACAAAACATTCCAGAAGATTGTTTGGATGATGTCGGGTCTGCTTGGGCGTTGTCGCTAGCACAGACAAATTAGGAATGTTCAAGGCAGGGTAAAGTCTGTTAAAAATGCAAGACCAAACCAAGTGAAAAAAAAATTATTTTCATTGACTATATATTGTGTTGCCACATAATGGTAAATAAAAACAAGTCCATACACAGAAAAAATCAGTGAAAGTTGCAGGAATTAAACGGATGAGATAATCAGAAGTATTATTATGCTTCCAGGATTTTACAGTGAACCACCAGAAACAGAAGATGCAATCTGCTTGTATGTGCAAACCATTTAGGATGTAGTTCAGAACTACCATGCACAGTACTTAGAAAGGAGGGAAAAGAGGAAAATAATATTTTTAAATAGATATTAAAGTACTTTTTGATTTGTCAAGGTATGGAAATTACTTGCTATAAAAAGAAACACTCGTTTTACAACTGTTTCTTTACCATCAAGATATTTAGAGTGGCATTTTGTAATTGATTCTGGATTTGACTAGCAGCAGATATGTACTATCACATAGTTCCCATTTCTTTGCTGTATGATTACTTTTAAAAGAGTAGACATCTGTCAAGCAGTTCATGATCTGTAGTAAGTGTTTTTTAAAACATGCTAAAAGAAATGTAAACTTCTTAAATTAAATTAATTGAAGATAAATTATTTATTTTACTTCTTAAAATAAACTTCTTAAATGAGAAAAGAGTGAAAGCAAATAAATGTATAATGACTGCTTAAGCAATGAGTATTAGGCAATAATTAAGTATTTTTTTTTTCTGTGCCTACTGGAGAATAGTCCAAAATCAGTGAGATGATTAAAATACTCCACCGAATTTGGATCTCCTGGATGTAAAACTAGTATCAGTTGGACAATAGCTGATGCACCTACTGTGCTTATATCCTAAGCTACTGGAGATGAAAAATATTTTCTGTTTTTAAATAGAAAAGATGATGGATGACACAGAAGACTTTTCAACAGGAGGTGCAATTTTTTAACAGTGGTCACTTCTACTCTTGGCAACTGGAGTCATGTTTCATGAAAGATGCATGTCTGCATCCCAGATGAGGCTTTCCAAACAAGCTCTTGCTGTTTGAATGGTAATGAAGCACTTCCAAAAGGTGTTGAAAATAGTCAGCAGGACTGATAAGGTTTTTAGCATGTAACTCAAATCAGTATGCCAGCCACATTTCACGGGCTGCAGTTGGTGCCTGCTGAGTGGATGAGAGGTCATGTTCCTTTTTAATTACACGCACCCCATGATTGGTGAGCAGTGCTGTTGTTTCAGGCTGGCATTTGCAGGTTGGGTAGTACAGGGTGCAGGGCAGAGCCTCAACCCCAAACAAAAGGGTGGTGCATCAGACTTCTCTAGGGAAACAGGTTGGCACAAACGCTAGAGAAAGAGAGGTGACAATTACGTGTAAGAAGAAAGCTTTTCCATGGTCTGCTCTTCCCCACTCCACTTTGTGATGTGATGGAACACTACGTGGTCATTACTCAAGGTGCAATAACATAAAACTTCTTAACTGAAGCCAGGGATTTTAACTTTTCTAGTGTAAGAAAATAGGGTGAGAGAGAATAGGAGATAGAACAGCAGAACTGAAAATGTGGGTGATAACAAAGAAAGGAAAGGAACCCCCCATAAGCATGAAGAAAGTTGATGTCCAAAGGTGGTGGTATCACCAAGAGCTTAGAAATCAAGTTCTGGGATCTGTGTCTGGCCCTGGATATTCATTCTCAGGGACAAGGGAGTGGAGGAGCTCCTCTTGCCTTTCCTTTAGAGAGTGTCTGTTCTGCTGCCATCTAACTCCTGTTTTTTCTGGATTCATCTCCACATCTCTCTGCTTTGAATTGCTGCCTCACCTTTGGACTTCATGGCAAATTAAATTACGCACCTAAGACCGTAATTTCATGACTGAGCTGTACCTAGTGAACCATTCCAAAAATCTGTAACTGTTTCTAGCTAGAGATTGGAAATCAGGCATCAGTTTCTGAAAGAATTTGCTGCCTTCAGGACTGGGCTCTAATTGCTGTTCATCGCGACTTGCTACTTGTTAAAAACAGTTTCATTAAATGCAGCGCAGCTCAGGATTATCAAGATAATTAAGTTTGCAATGATCCATATGACACTGAGTGAATAAAAGCTATCAGGAATTCCTAATTCCTAACTAATATGAGTACAATCCCCTTAAGACTAAAATTCATTATTCTTTGCAATATAAACTCAGACATTTTAGTGTCTAGGCCGCAAAGTATTTTCCCAATTTTCTTGGGGGAAAAATTGAGATTACACAGACCGAGAGATTAAATACAATCAGAGTCTTTTCCCCAGGTAACCAACAGGCACCATAAACCAATTCAAAGGACAGAAGGTGCAGTCTTGTTCTGGCCAGCCTCCTTCATCTGCTCATTAGCAGGAAGGAGAGCCTGCAATTCACCCTCCAATGTGCTGCATATACTGCATGATTCCAGCAGCTCATAAAGGTTGCAGCTTTAGTACATTGCTTCTGACAACCTGACAGTATTTTAGCAGTGTTCTCCCGTTTTAACCATTTTTACCCTTTTTCCTTTCATGCAGTAGCTTAGTGATGAGAATAATGTGTTTATGCACTGAAGCACCTGCTATCATTGTAGTCTAACAAAGAGAGTTTCAGCACCTTCCTTTTGGAATTCAAAATCATGACGTCTGGTTGTGTTTTCTTGATATTCTAAATCCTGTTGAAATATACACATTGGTCAAATTAAAAGCCTTTGGACATGAACTAAGTCAAATAGGACCCAGTGAAGATGGATCTTAGCAGCACACAAGAGGGAGGGATGGGGCTATTCGAGATGAGCAGGTGGAGGAAACAACAGTGCTTGCACCCTTGGCAGCAGGAGTAGCATGGAGCTGGGAGTGTGGTTGTTTCTGCCTTATGCCAAGAACAACCACTGCAACCACTGTGGGTCATCCACTGTATTTATTTAAGGGAGGAGGATTACTCATCAAAAGTGGAATCTAAATTCCAAGGCTCATTTGCAAATCGAGAGCATCACCCCAATGATCAAACAAAGCCCCCGTGCTTCCCACAATAGCGCTGGGCAAATCCTTTCCTTGACACATAGACTGAACTCAGCACACCGTCACTTTGCCTTAATATATGTCTGAGTTGTAATGAGGGTTTTTTTCAGATACTCAGTTTTCTATTTACAAGTTTTAAGGGCAATGGAGAAAAGCAATTCTTTATAGAAATAGATATTCCCTGTCCTACCCACAAACCAGCTGCTTTAACATGTGCTTTGCAAGGGCTGGACAGGTCAGAACATGACTGTGCTATAATGTGCAGTGTCTGCTCTTTTTCACGTTGGCTCCAGGCCCTGTGGAGATTAGTGGGGGCTCAGCCAGACAAGACAATGAAAAACAAAAGAATTCAGACATACAAACCTCACTGAAATATTCTTTCTTGTGTGTGTGAAGAAATGGATTTCCAATTTCTGCTGCTATTGAAAACAGAAACTTAATTCAACCAGTGAACATGCTGTTTTCATTCACCTGGGGGAGATCCAAGGTATTTTCCTCATGGTGATTAACAGCTTTGCAACCCACCAGTGCCTGCAAAGGTACTGTGAAACAAAGAAGGCTTAGATGGACTTGGAGGAGTGGAAGAAGCTGGAGATGAAAGCCCAGTGTTCAGTTTCATTACTCTGCAGGCTAAAAAAAAATCTTTCTGAGCAGAGCACAGTGGCAGAACATAACAAAGTATTTATTATTGCATTTAATTAGTGCTAGGTTCAATTTGAAGATTGTTAAGTAGCCTTTTGTTTTCACAGGATTCTTTTTCAGTTGAAGTATCGTGCAGTTCTGTGTAAATCAACAGATTTTTGCTAGTGTACATATGTTACCGTGTCAAAATCAGAAAGCACATATTTATGAGTAGAAGAAAATGTACATTGATTGTAGGCATAAGTATTCTGTTTGAAATCTCTGTGTGGAAATGATTCAGCAGCAGCTGAATTGTGAAGGTAGAATGCTGAAATCTCCTCACTGTTGTGTTAAGAATATACTATCTAAGAAACATGAGCACTGATGTGCTATTCCACAAGCCATGTGTAGGGAGAGAAATACCAAAACTGTATCTCGTTTTTAGAATTCAGTTTTTGGAAGAATTTTCCACTGCTGAAAGGGAAGTAACAGGGGGAGATTTGTGAATGGTCTAGATGATAAATAACTTGAATCACATAGAGACTGGAGTCACAGTCGTTCAAATCCTCCCCCCCTGAAGCTAATGGGAGACAGCCCACCTGCAAAAGTGCTGTTTTGGCTTTCCCTACAAAGAAAGAGTTTTGTACATAAGTTTGTTTCCTAAACAGACCAAGTGTTGTGGAAGGAGAAGGAAAAGCAGGAGTTACTTTTTCTATTGCAAATGACATTCAGAAATACTCACTGATCTGCATCAGTTTTGCTCCCTGGAACCAGACTTAGGATCTCAGGTTGAAAATTTTCTGGCATGTGGGGAGATGTCCTTAAGACATTAAACTAAACAAAAGCTTTGAAACCAAGCTGCCCCTAGGAAGAGCAAAAGCAGGAAGAACATTTTGAGAAACATGGCTCAAGCACACACACATGCAGGTGGGAGCCCATCTGAATGTGGTTCACCACTCACACTAAAGGGGTTTCAACACTCTGAGAGAATAACACCTGTTAGTCACCCAGAACTCTTATTTTCCAATACTTCTTTCTGTAAAATATTCTAGAAATTCTCCTTATAGGGAGAAGCTGTTTGAGCAACTCTCAGTAAATTAGAGAAGTTTAGTTGAGATTGGCTTGAAGTGCCACCTTCTTTCTGCTGCATGCTGAGGAACTGTAGGACAAAGAAGGAGGATAATTAAAAAAAAAATGACAGCAAAGTATTTCAGAAGTTGTGTGTGTTCCAGCAGTGGGTAAATGGTATGCTGATTGAAGTATAATGCCTTTGGGAAAAAAAAATCCTCACAAAAGTACATTGGTATAATCTGAATGCCCTTTTACTGTGCACCCAATACCTGAAAAAAAGGAAGTCTTCCTAAATGCAGAAGGAAATTCTGGCATTTCATTTACACACATAAAAAAATGTTTGAAAACATTAGTATGAAAAGGCAATGAATCTCTCTGCTAAAACTGTCTGTGTCTGTAAGAGATAAGAGGGCAGGAGGAAGGAGAAAGAACAGTAATTTCTTTTAAATTATTCTTGTAATCCATTTACTTACAGCACAGCACCTACAAAACACCTTGCAATGACTGGGCAGATGCTCTGGCAGAAATAAGTACTCTCACTGTTCCCTCACTTTTCCATTTCCTTGCAATTCACTTTTTTTTCTAAAGTAGAGAATTCTACAGCTCAGGTATTGTTCGCAGTGACATGCTAATAGGGACCTCTACTCATCATAGAAATTATTAACATGAAGGAATTATTAGCATACTACTATTCATGTGGTTAAACATGCATGTAAAGTCTTTAGTGGGCTTTTGCTTTGCAATCTCTACAACTCAACTTGGTGGCTCCCACAGCTTCAAAGTCCTCCGTAGCGGGAAAACATGCAGAACTACTGCCAGTCATCACAAGGAGTGACCATTCAAGGCCTTGCCATGCAGTAAAGGGGAGGAGTTGCTTGGGAAGATTTGTCTTGTTTAACATTTTTGTTTTGCCCAAAGGAAGATATTCTGGTCAAGCCTATGAAGCCCAGCTCCATTCCGGAATTTTGAAGGAAAAACTTCTCAGAAGGATGAACAATGGGCACTTAAGTGCCCATCTAATGTCTTTAAATGATTTGCAAGATTGAATAAGTGTTGCTTGTGCTACGCCTGATAAAGCTTGGGAAGTGTAAAATATATCTGAAAAGTTATGAGGAAGGCTTAGGGACAGTCAGTGAGGCACAAACAGCAGCAGGGACAACAGTAGCAGCTACAGTAAGTTCTGGGGACAGCATGAGGATGAGCAGAGCAGGGGGTTCCTGGAGTCAGGGACACCCAAGTAAGGGCCTAAAGAAGTCATACAAGGAGTGGCTGAGTTCACTTGACTTGTTCAGCCTGGCAGAGAGGAGACCTCTCATAGGTGCCTGCAGATTCCTCACAAACAGAAGCGGAGGGACCAGCACTGATCTCTGCTCAGTTACAGAACCCAAGGGAACAGAAGGAAGCTGTGTCAGGGAATGTTCAGGCTGGGTGTCAGGAAATGGTTCTTCACCTGGAGGCTAGTTGGGCACTGGAACAGGTTCCCAGGGGAAGGGGTCACAGCACCAAGGCTGAAAGAATTCAAGAAGCATTTGAACATCTCAGGCACAATCCTTTGATAGGGCTGTGTGATATACACAATGATCCTGAAAAGTCCCTTCCAACTAAGGAGATTCTGTGGTTCACTGAAGAGACCTGGAGGCAGCTCTCTCAAGCAGGGTGATGTGTCAAGGGTGTTGCCACGAGCAACCACAGCACATTTCAGTGACACAGGAATCTACTGTTGGTGAGGGGAGCAGTAACAGGGGTGGGTAACACTGGGGTGAACAGGAGAAGAAGCTGGGCAGGGAGACCAAGAAAGGACACTGGGCAGTCGAGGTCACATGCAGGCCGCTGATCCAGAGAATCCTGTTGATTGAGGCCTTCTTGGTCTGGCTGCAGGGCACATCATCCTCACCACCTCTCATCCTGATGGGGGGATTCAGCCACCCAGACATCAGTTGGGAGAGCAATACAGCCAGCTGTAAGCAATCCAGCACACTCCTGGAGTGTGCAGAGGACAACTTCGTGGTCCAAGTATTGGCCAGACCAACCAAGGAGAAGCATGGCCAGGCCTGGTGCTCACTGATGCAGATGAGCTCACTTGAGGGGTTAAGTCTGGAAGCAGCCTGGGCTGTAGTGACCATGCCCTGGTGAAATTTGTGATCTCATGGAGCGTGGGCCTGGCAAGGAGAATGGTCAGGACCCTGAAGGTTAGAAACTTCAACCTCTTCAAGGAGTTGGTGAATGAGATCCCTTGGGAAACTGACTTTAAGGACACAGGGGCTGACCCAAGATGGCAGCACTTTAAAGTCCACTTTTCTTAGAGCACAAGAGCTCACCATCATGATGTGTAGAAAATCTTGCCAGGCAGGTAAGAAAATAGCATGGCTGAGCAAAGATCTGCTCCTCAAATTGAGAAGAAAGAAGAAAATGCACAGCCAGTAGAGGAGGGACAGGTGACTTGAGGAGAGTACTGGGATATAGTTCAGATGTGTAGGGACAGCATGAGGAAAGCCAAGGCACAGATGGAACTGGGCTTGGCAACACATGAAGAGTAACAAGAAGGAATTCTATTAAGGATATAGGAAAGAAGGGAAAGGCCAAGGAAGTAATGGTCCCTTATAAGTGAGAATGGAGAACTGGTAGCAACAGATACAGAGAAAGCTGAATTACTCAATGAGTTCCGCCCCTCAGTCTTCGCTGGCTTGTAGTTTACCACATCTCTCAAGTTCTTGAACTTTAGTTGGGAGCTGGGGGACTGAATCTGTGAGCAGAGAGCAGGTTCTGGACCACTTGATGAAATTAAACCACCACAAGTTTATGGAATCTGACCACATGCATCCCAGGGAAATCCCATTCCTGAGGGGAACTGAGTGCTGCTGTTGGCTAACATTTGCCATCGTATTTGAAAAGTGGTGGCAGTGAGGCCAAGTACCTTGTGACCAAAAAGGAAACACTGCTCCATTTTTAAGAAGAAAAGTAAGGAACGTGTGGGGAATTACAAACCTCTTATCCTGACCTCTGTGCCTGGGAATTTAATGTTGCAGAGCCTCATGGAAGCACTGTTAAATCACATGCAAGACAGGTGATCAAGGAGGTGATTTGAGACAAAATAGCATGGCCTTACAAAGGGCAGATCATGCCTGACCACTCTGCTGACCTTCTATGATGGAGTGACTGCAAGAGTCAACAGCTCCCAGGTAGTACAATTTGATGCACATCAGTGCTGTGAGTGAGCCGGTAGGCAGCTTGGTCCTGATCTGAATTCCTAACTCTTCTGCACTGTGGCAGTCATAGTCACGGAGTGTACAGAGTAGAAGAAAACTGTAGTTCAATACAAAAATTGAATACAATTTGTCTTGGCCCAATAATTAATTTTTTGAATCATCTCTGTCTTACTTGAAAGTAACAGTATTCTGGTTCCACCATTGTTTTTTAGTGATTTTGGTAGTCTTTGGATGTCAGCTGGGGTCTATAGCCTGTACTGCCATTAAAGGCGTTAAAGGTGAGGCTCTACACAGAGCATACCACACACATTACTCTGCTGTGATACAGAAGGGTAGTTGTAAACCAACTTCCTTTTCTGCTGCCACCTTGTGAGAATACTGGTAAGAAGAGAAGATATTCTGCGTGATATTGGGGACAAAGTGAAAAAAAAATGGGTGATATGAAAGGACAAGATGCTTTCCTATAAGACATTGGTGTTGTTGGCATCAGGGCGGAAAAGATTTTTCTCCTTTTATTTTCAGCTGGTCATAGTGTGGAAATGCAATATAATGAGAAATGGCATAGCCATAGGAAACACTCAGTATGAGCTCTTATAGGGAACTGTAATATAGAACAGGATGAGAAAAGCAGCAGGCAAGCTTCTAGCCTGTTACCCTCGTAGCCTTCAGGGTCTCTTTAAATTTTTCAGTGCATTTTGTAAAAGACATTAGATGCCTGAGCCCAAATTTGATAGCTGGAATTAACTTTATTTTTGGAACTGTTAGTAGGACTAACTTTGGTATAAAGTAGTATAATTTGTGACACTAGTAGCAGGACAAACAGTAGTACCCTTCTTAGTAGGGTGTCCTACCTGTCCCTATGTTGCTCAGAGGTGTGGGATGTCCGCCGGAATCTGTGAGATTGGCTCCTTGTTGCCTGGGATTCCCTGGAGGGATCCCATTGTGCCTGCTGACGGTGCCCACTCCTCCCCAAGCGCACTGGAACATCCCGTTCATGCCTTGCAGCTTGGTTCCCACCATGAGAAGTTTCAGAAACTGTGTCCTGAGCCCTGCCATGC
Source organism: Onychostruthus taczanowskii (assembly GCF_017590055.1). Taxonomy (NCBI): domain Eukaryota; kingdom Metazoa; phylum Chordata; class Aves; order Passeriformes; family Passeridae; genus Onychostruthus; species Onychostruthus taczanowskii. Next base: position 178,059 of record NW_024499018.1, on the reverse strand, counting down.
TGCCATCTCCTGCTGCTTGAGGGGTCAAAACTCCGGGCCTGCTGACGCCTGCCGTGGCCATCATGGTTCCGCCTCCGGGACCTGCTTCGGTGCCTTTCCCAGTCTCTGGCATGACTATTGCCATGCTCCCCACCGGAAGATCTGCGGTGTGCGTGGTCTGCGGAATGATGCCTCCTCCTGTCTGCAGAGTGGCGACGATGTCTCCTTCCTCGATTACGTCTGATGGAGCTGATGTAGTGCCCTATCGAGTACACTTCATAGTTATTGTCTCCCACTTTGCGGAGGAGGTATCGGAAAGGCTCCCGGCAGATCGGACAAACAGGTCTATTGCGGGACCATTCCAGTATGCAAGGAAAGCAGAAAGCATGGCTGCACCAGCTCACTGAGACCTGGTTGTTAATGATGTCCAAGCAAATTGGGCACATTTGGTTCTCGGAGTTATGTGAAGGTTCAGCCTGGAGCACCTGGTTGTTGCTGGCAGTAGAGGAAGAGGTGCCATCTTCTGCCAAGCCCTTCTGCAACGCCATCTGGTACTGCAAACCAAAGAGACACAAGGCTCCTGGCCTGCCCTGGAGACACAGCCCAGAGATGCAGTCTGCAGACAGCAGCCAAGCTGTCCACATCAAGCACTGAAGAGCTGCCCCTTCTACCTCAAGGCTGTGCTTGGGCTGCCACAAGGGCCTGGGGCAGACAAGTGACACCAGAAGTGTCTCTGCATGTGACAGCTCTTGGGGCAGGGCAGTGACTGACCTCTCTGACATGTGGAAGCAGGAATTGTGAAGGTGTAAAAGCAGTTTCTGGCCTCTCAGCAACAACAGTTGAAGCCTGGGAATGTGGCAGGTTGGACCAGCTCGCCAGGTCCTGCTGCTATTACTGCACAGGAAATCCTCTCTATGCCCTCAGAAGGCAGCCAGTGGAATGGGGGTCCATCCTTCCCCCATCTGCCAGTGTCTGTCCTCTTTGGAGGAGGGCAGGCATTCTGGCCCTTCAGGGCTGCCGTACACTACAAAAGGGATTGATGTCACACATGTCACAATGACTCTGATGACACCACAGGGCTTTCAGGAACTACACACAGAAGACACAAGCTCTGGCCTCACGGAACAAAAGCTTCCCAGGTAATTTGTCTCACTAGGCTGCCTTGCTATCAAGGAGTTTTCCCTTTCTGTATTTTTTATAAAGTCACAGGTGTTACCATTCATACCCTGCACTACATTCTAGTTTAGGAATAAACCAGCTTAAGGTGTTTTTCTAGCTTCTACCTACTAGCTTGTTATCCTCTTAAACTTGGTCACCCTTACGTAGGTCTCTAGATTTTTGGATGTGTTTTTTGATGGAGAAGAGATTCTATGATCCAAGCTTGATGTTTGGAATTGATTTTATTAAGGAATTGTTAGTAGGAGCAGTTTTGGTGTAAAGTGGTACAATTTGTGACACAAGTAGCAGGATATACAGTAGTACCCTTCTTGGTAGGGTGTGCTACCTTTCTCTGTGCCACTCAGGGCTGTGGGATGTCCGTCAGGATCAATGGGATTGATTTCTTGTTGCCTGGGGTTCCCTGGAGGAAACCGATTGTGCTGGCTGATAGAGCTCACTCCAGCCCCTGGGAGTTGGGGACATCCTGTTCAGGCCTTGCAGGTTGTCGCTCATTGTGATCCCTCCTCCTTTGCTCTTCTCTTTGTGTTTGTCGCCAAACACTGTGGGACCTCCTCCAAGATCTCACACATGTCACAATGGCTTTCTGGTGACACCACAGGGCTTTCAGGAACTACACACAGAACACACAAGCTCTGGCCTTTGGGAACAAAAGGTTCCGAGATTCACTAGGCTGCCTTGCTATCAAGCAGTATCCCCTTTGTGTATTGTTTTATAAAGTCACAGGTTTTACCATTCATACCCAATACTATGTTTTGTTAGAAATAAACCATATTGAAGCATTTCTTACTCTGCTGGCTTTACAGGTCTGATTCAACTCCTCCTGGTCAGCACTGAGGAGGCCACACCTGGAGTACTGTGTCCTTTGCAGGACTCACCCTCATGAGACAGGGCTGGACATACGGGAGAGCACTAGAGAAAATTCTCAAGGATAATGAAGGAACTAGAGCATCTCCCCTGTTAGGAAGTGTTGAAAGTGCTGCCTACAGACTCTTCAACCTGAAGAAGACTCTGAACGGGATCATTTTTCAAGGTATTTCCATACCTGATGGGAGGGTGCAGAGAAGACTGAGCCAGGCTCTTTTAAGAGACGCCCAGTGACAACAGGCACAAAGCAAAACACTGCAAAGCAAAAACCTTCCTTTTGAACATCAGGAAGATGGTTTTTTGCTATCGCAGTGACTGATCAGTGACAGATCTAGCCCAGGGTGCTCGTGAGATCTCCTTCTTTAGAGAAACTCGGAAACTGTGTGGCTGTGGTCCCTGGCCACCAGCTTTCAGTGGCTCTGCTTGAGCAGGGGATCTGCCTGGTCCATTTTCACCTCAGTCATATTGAGGTGATTCTGTGACTCAAAGCACTTGAGCAAGCTAACAAAGCATGTTGAGGTTGCCTGATGTGGGAAGATTTCATGCTCATGAAGTGTCAGGTTTGCCTCGTACAAGTTAATCATCCATGAATCTGTGACTTTTTACCTCTGGGGCTTTATTAGTGACTGCACAGAAAACTAACAAGAAGATTGAAAGCTTGAGGGCTGTATAGGGTTAAACATCTCCTTAAAGGTATTGGTATGTTTTCATAGCATGCACTGCACATGACCATAGTTTTCCCAGGTGCTTGTCAAGTCACAGTTTACAATTCAACTTGCTGTATGTCAGTGCTGTGACAGAAAGTGGGCAACTTGATCCTGATGTGAATTACTTGATGGCAGCATCCTAATCCTTCTGCTCTGTGACAGTCCTAGTCATGGAGTGACACAAAGAGAGTATAGAGTCAAGGATGACTGTAGTTCAGTACAAAAATCAAATACAATTTGTATTCAGAGTTTGGATCACCTCTATCATTTTGACAAAGCTCCTCTTCATACCAGTCTTACTGAAAAGTAAAAATTTTCAAGACTTCCAGTAAGACAGTTGAAACCTTATCTCACACACTTCCAAACCGAGCCCCATGTGATCAAATATGCAGGCCAACAAAAAGTACTATTTAGGCCTTCATGGCCCTCAAACAAGTGGAATTAGCAGCACAGATTAGTATCTGCAATTAAACCTGCCTACTCATCAGTCCTGAGCACATCTTACCTGGGATGGTTTTCATTGTTCTGTGTATTGACCTCTCCAAAATGATCAAGGAGAGATGTGACTGGTTTCCTGGGGACTGCATTAGCACTATTATACAGCATGAATGCTGAAGTCCTAGTAAACAAAGTAAACTCAGTACCAAGTGTTTTATACCAACTGAAACAAATTGCTCTTAGCAGGTATATTACCTCAATGGGAAAGGATTGATGAAAAGGATTGCCAACTTACTTGATGACTATTCTAGGTACTGCCTGTACCAATACCTATTAGTTGTATCCAAACTCAATTGTGGATACAACTTCCTACAGCAGCAATTGTAATGGAAGACAATGTACCTTGCCCACTGAAATTCATAAAGTAATCTGGGATAATGGAAATAAATTTCAAAGAGACTTCCCATTTTAGTGGCATCTAGTTAATTTCATCTATGACCCTGCCAGCTAGTAAAGATTTTATTGAAATACACAATGCTTCAGCATATATCACATACCCAGTCATTGCACTGGGGTTAAATAATTGTGGAATTATTCTCTATCTGATATGGCTCAGAGTATGGGTCCATCAAAATGGGAACAAATAACAAACCATTCATGTTGATGCATGCATTGCAAGGGAACAACAAAGACTTATTGGTGGAAGTAACATCATTAAGGCCCATCAAGGCATTTGTCTTGACACTGAAGAAAATATTTGTCAGTTTGAAATCCATCCTGATGAAAGCCTTGGAACTGTGCTTATAAAATTGCAAAGGGATGTGTTTGTATGAGAATTATTCCTGATTCCATATTGAGATACAACATCTCTACAGAAATAAGCAAACATCTGCGTTCATAATTTTACCTAAATTAGGTAATGATTCTGTTGTAACCCATGAATTCTGTCAAGATTTGTTGCCCACCCCCATTGGAATGAACCTTGCACTGGTGAAAAATCTACTGCAGCATAACGTGTGTTGGCTGCTGGAACACATCTGAAACAATGCACAATGGACACAGAACTTAATCATCCTTCATCATGGTTTAGAAGAGGTGGTGCACCATGTCTTGGAAAGAATGAAGAAAGACGGATAACATCACTAGTGGGATATTTTGTTCAGCCAGTCACCACTGTCGTAGGTTGCAAGGTGTGGCTGGGGGTGTGTATTCTATTGCCATCTGTTAGAGGTGGTGCAGTCATCTTCTCTTAATTGGGCCACCTGTTAAAACCAGGTGGGGCAGTTTTCTTGATCTGTTCCACAACCAATCCTCTCTCTGGGAGATCTCTTCTGAGGGCCATTGAGTGTCACTGCATGACTGATAAATTACATAATCCCACTGGGAGATGCTCTGCCCAGGGGGAGGATGTAATCTGAGCCTTGGAACACCACAGGCAGCCTTTTTCCCCTGGATTCCCACAGGAGCAGCTTTCTTTTCCACAAGATTCCCAGAGGAAGAGCAGGCCCATCTACACCACCACTGGACCTTCAGAGGAAAACTACACTCTTCAGAGGAAAACTACAGGATCACTGCTTCAACCACATCTGTCACTCCATGAGGATTGCAGCCACCATTTCAATTGACCAACACCATGACCAACAGGGTGTCAGGTCATATTCTGACTCTGTCAGTGTTGTTTTGTATTACTGATTTGTTGGGGTTTTTTTCCTAATAAAGAACTGTTATTCCTACTCCCGTAAATTTGCCTGAGAGCCGCTTAATTTCAAAATTATAGTAATTTGGAGGGAGGAGGTTTACATTTTCCATTTCCAGAGAGGCTCCTTCCTTCCTTAGCAGACACCTGTCTTTTCAAACCAAGAAAACCACCAACAGAAGGAATTCTAAATCTAATGTTGCACACTATCAATAATTTTGTTGCTTTCTGTCATGTTAAGCTTATTGTTAAATATGGTTATATATGTTAGACTTTGCCTGCTCGCACTATTGCATACATCTCCTCACATAATATTGTTCTAGCATGTTCCACAAGGTCTTAAAAAAATTAAATCTGGTAACCTGATCAAAATTTTCCTTCAGTATATAATTGAAGCATAATATATCTCTGTTTACAACTACAGAGGCAAGAGGGTGACCGTGGCATCATTCACTGAAGCAAGAGAGAGATTGACTTTATTTGTGGATTGTGCTAGTGCTGGGGGCAAGCAGAGTGACAGACAATCCCTTCCAGCCTTCCTTGCCTTCCCAGGTGCATTGAAACATTTGGTATAAGGCTCTGAAACGTGAAGGGCAGGCAAATGACACAGTAGATGAAGACCCATCCAGGGGACTAGTCAGTGAAACCCAATAATTGCAACTGTTTCAAGTTCAATTTTGCCAAAGTCAAGTTTTGAGTAGCAAAAACTGCTTTTTTCCTTCCTTTGAAACTCCATAAACATTAGGGTGAGCAGCAGGCACTGCTCTGCAATTTTAAAAGCCTTCCAAAAAAGTTTATGGAGTTTCTATGCCCCAAATCCAGATAGTGTCTAATTATTTATCTCTATCACACAACCTGTTCAAATTCTATGCTTTCAGTGATCACCTCCAGAAAAATGAAAATTCTCTATTTTTTCCCCAGGAAAGCTGTTACAGATTGCATTACATAATTTCCTTTTTTTTCCTTTTGTTAAATTAAAGCAATATTTTAAATATCCTGAATATAAATTTCTCTCTCTTCACTTACTAATAGGTCTGAAGAAAAAACAAGAGATGGTCTTATTTCCTTAGCAACAGAGTCAGGTGTGATTTATGCCACTGTGTGTTCCTGCAGCTGTCTCCAAGCAACAAAACAAACTGCAAAGCCAACTCTTGTAAGCACAATGTGTGGAGGGGGCTGAGGGAAAACTTTGGAGCCTGTATACCTATCCCTGGCATCAAACAGGAGATAAGACTGAACAGACATGCAGTTTTCCTCGAAAAAGAAGTAAATCAAATATTCTAAACATATCAGTTCAGCCTGACAAATGCTCAATATGCAAAGAGTAGCCTATTTTAAATCAGTCTGTGTTTAGGAGACAGTTGTAGATGTGTCTTAACACTTTACCAAGTTTTTGCCTTAGCTTATGAAAGTGGTACCGTTGTGTTTGCTGTCTCTGAGCTCAGAGGAGGCTTCTCAGAGTCTCTGCACAGCAAGAGCTCTTGTGAAAAACAAGAGTAATTGCATGGGAAAAAAATCAGTAATAATTCACTGTTAAAGTAGTTGCCAAAATTTGCCAAACTTAATTTGCCATTTCAAAGCTGTTTCCTCTTTGAAGTCAAGAGGCTTGCATCTACAATTGTATGATGTTGGCAAACACTGTGTCTCTAAATAGCAACTTTAAAGCTAGTGAGGCTTGCCAAATGTAATCATGACAGATAACACTATTTTCCTGAAAAAAATTACAGTTTTTGTTAAGGTGAAATTTGCTTTGAAATCTGAGGTTTTATGAGCAAAAGCTGCAGTTTGTGCATCAGTCTCCGCAAGCCAATAGCTTTTAGATGCTTGTCAGGTGCAGAGCTAGGACCTGGGCGTGAAAACAAGCAAGCAAGCAACCCTCCCTTCTGTAAACATTTAATCCCCACTGCTATCTTACTCATACTGGAAATCCATAAAACCTCTGAAATGCTGGGATTTCCCCAGTGCTGGAGTCAGTGCACTCATGTCTCACACCTCTGGGCACATTCTGTCCATGCCAGTCTGAATGCAGAGGAAGAGTGGGCATCACCCCTCCCTGGAGTTTCTCTGCCATGTCAGTGTGAACTTACTGTGCTCCTTCAGCCTTTGAGAAATGGAAAATACCCACAGGCCAGGGCCTTCCACTCATTGTTGGATGCAACACTGGCATCCATGGCTTGCAATACCAGCAAGCAAGAGGGGAAAACCTTTGTAAAGACCACTAGACCAACCCTCATTTTTAGGGGCCAGCTTCAAAATGGCATGAAGATCTCTTAAGAACTGGATTGCTGGGGTCAGGTTTGTGTCACTTCTGGCAGTGCTGGTCAGGGTTCATCCCAGCCTGGTAACCAATTAACTGCAGTTTCTGCCCTTCCCAGGCAGAAATCAATTTACCATCATCCTTTCAAACTTTTGAGTTTTCAATTCCTGGGCTTCTACCTAAGTACTTGTGCTCTGAAGCCAACCTGCCTAATTACAGCACATTAGACAATAGCCACCTTGCCTTGTATTTGTGAAAATTGCTTGGGTTTTTTTTTTCAATATGTTTGTGCTAAATGGTTTTCACCTCCTTTTTCTCTTTTTCTTTGGTTTTTTTTTTTTTTTTTTTTTTTTTTTTTTTTTTTTTTTTTTTTTTTTTTTTTTGCTTTTGTTTTGTTTAGGTTTTTTGTTTGTTGGTTTTTGGTTTTTTTTTTGTTTTTGTTTGGGGGTTGGGGTTTTTTGGTTTGTTTTTTTGTTTGCTTTGTTTTTGTTTTTGTTTGTGTTTTTGTGTTTGTGTTTGTGGGTTTGGTTTTTTCGGCTTATCTTTGGGCCTCATCCTTTAGGAAAAGGCACAGCAGTCTTACAGCAGAACATTTAGAGCATTTCCTACATTTTAGACCATCCCCCTTTACTTCATATATTTGTCCTGAATTTAAATGTCATGTTTCTGTAGACCTTCTCTAAAAGAGCTCTTACTGAAACATTTTTATGATACTCTACCAAAATTCTCATCATCTAGTAGCTGTTCCTTAATTTGAAAAGAGCATAAAGCTGTAATGCATAATGTAGATTTTTTTTTTTAATAACATTTTGACCTGAAGTGATAGATTGTATGAGCGTGGATTGATGATGAATATTGGATAAAAAAAACCTTAAGGATTTGCTAGCTGTCTGCACATACACACTCTGATTGCCACTGCTTTTGTAGATCAGATCTCACTGCAAGTTTCAATATATAAAAAGAAAATATACTACATCTTTGAGACATAACGCACTACCAAAATCAGGCTTGTTCTCCCATTCCCTTTTTTTACCCAATGTAATCAAACACAGAATTTTACATCAAAAAGCAATCCCTAGGAGCTTCAAAAAGTGATACCTGTCCTATCTCTGAAAAAAAATAAACATGAGTCTAATTTCTTTTGTGAGCTACAAATAATTTTAATCATATGAATAGTATCACAAAATCTGTGGGACTACTTCCACATCTGGTGCTGTCAAAAAGCTCAAATAACTTTGTATTTAATTTGAGTCAGAAATTCTGATTCCATTTTATAGCATGCACCTGTCTCCTACTCTCTGTGGTGAGGCAGGCTGCTTCCCATTGTAAAATGGCCCAAGAAGAAAGAACTGAGAAGCTAATTCTCTCCAAAACACAAAGAAAAGCTACCTGGGTCTCCCAAATGGTCCTCAAAGTGTATTAAGTCCTTCAAGAAAAGTGAAAAATGTGAATGTCCTTCTTGAATATATAAATACATGGACATGAATAAGGTTTTTTAGTATGAACCTTTTTAGTACAAAACCTTTCTGAAAGGAGAACCAGACCTGTAGAAAATACAAACTAATTTCAAATATTTTAATACGTATCTGCTTATTATTTGTATATGTATTTTTACAAAATGTTATATACTTTTGATATGAAGTGTGAAAGTATCGAAATGGAAATACAACTCTGTTTTATTCTTTCACTGGATTGCAGTTTCTTATACATAAAATAATTTTAAAAGTGCCTCAAGACACCTGATTTTTGGTTTGGATGGCTGAGGCTTTTTATGCTTTGATAATCCCTCCTGCAAGAGTATTTAAAGGATGACTTAGAAGTGTCAAAATTTTTATTATTTGTCAGCAGGCTATCCTTTTCATTAGCTATTATATCTCGTGCACTTGTTTGCTTCTAGGAAGCTCATTTTAAATGGCATATCTTTGTATTTGTTCATTATTTTAATTAAAATAAGCACCCTGCAATTGTTAGAGCTAAGTTTTTATCTTAATCTTTTACCTTTTCATTTGTTCGTAAATACCAGTTTCTTCAGTGTCCTAGTGAGGCTTTTCGGTCTATGTTTAGTGTTGCATATCCAGAAGTCTGACTATGGGATATGAAAAGACTGATTTCTACACTGCCTTATACCAGTCCTTGTAGAACTAATTAAATTCAGCGATGAAACAGGTTGTCAGCAAGTCTGCATGCTGCAGTTCTGTTAGAAGAGGTGGAGATAGTCTTTTCCATCAGAATGCTGCAATATCACCTAAGTTCTAGGAGCAAGTTGGTGCAAAAGAGTCATGACTGAATCTGAGGAGCCTGGGAGGAACATGCATTTAAGGCAACCCAGACACAGCCACAAGGTCTGTATGGAAATTGTGGCCCACAAACAAGTCTGGACAGCAGCATCTGGGCGCCCAAGCTCCCTCCAGCAACTCCAAAATGGTGGATGCCCACTCTAAGATACACATTCTCCACATCCCTCCCTCCCCTCTCCTCAAAACTCCTGAAGCAGACTTAAGATCCACCAGGCACATCCCCTCCCTGTAAATCCACAAAGCTATGGTTTGTCATGAGGGGAGAGGTCAAGAGAAGAGCACTGTTGTATGTCTCCTCTCTTTGTTGGAAGAAAAAGGTCAGATGGGATGATGGCAGACAAGAACTCCCCCTCAAAGAGTGACTTGGTACACCCAGGAAAGAAACAGTACAGAGGCTGTGCTTCTGAGCCCTTCAAGGCAGCTCAACATTGGACTCTTTATGTCCCAAAATCTACACTTTTTGCCTTTCCTTCCTTTCCCATTGTCATAGACATGAAAAAGCATCTGTGAAATGTCTGTTCTTGACATTTCTGAGATGAGTTTCCAGTTCTTGTAGCAGCAGTTAAATGTGTATCTGGCAGTTTGGAACGGGGCACGGGGGAAGGTTTGGGATTGGTTTGGTTTGGGTTTTTTTCTTTTTCTTTAACTTCTAGTGAACTGTGCTGCAGATTTGCAAATTTCTCTCAATGACGTACACATTCTTTCCTGAACATTTTTCTCCAGTATATGTGACATGAAAAAGTGCCTAATGAAATGGTCTTCTGTGCCTGCACCATAAACACACGTTAGCCCTAGAGGTACCAATTCCCAGCTGATACACAAAACCCATCTTCAAGCTCTTGCTTCTTTACTCACTGTCTAAAAGAGTCATTTCTCATTCCCTGATGAAGATTTAACCAGTAAAGGATCACAATGGCTCCATTTAAAATTTCCCTGAACAACAATAAAACATTATTAATCCCTGCTCCCTCTCTCGTCCCAGATCAACTAACAGCCATCATAAACACAGCAAACTGGGCTATTTGTCTATGCTTCAGCTCATGTAGGAATAATTTTCTGTTTGATTCTTCAATCAGATCTGCAGACTTTCCATCAGCTGCCTCCTTTATTCTCAGCCCACACAAGACAGTAAAATTGTCATCTTTTAAAAGCAAATATTGTACCTTCCCAGTTACATTTTCATTTAAAAAATAAATCAATAGAGTTTGTGACTGATAACCAGATTGTGATTGCTTTTAAGATTCTGCTATCTTTCCCATGAGATAATCAGACAGCACAACAAAATACATCTATTTATTAAGAGGAAAACTCACATATTCAATCAGCCTGTTTTAAAGGGGGCCATAAATGAGATTTAGGATTTTAACTAGGCTGGGTAACTTTCCGTCCTCTTAATTTCCAGTAACTTCCAGTTAAGTCCTTCTTCTCTGATAAAGGTTTCTAAGAATGTTTCAAGACTTTTATTTATGTACTTACTTATGGATATGCATACCCCTACTCATACAATTAAGAAACTTCTTTTAGTGTTTCTTTTACAGAAACTAAAAAGAGGTGAGCCACTTTTTTCTCTGCACAGCTTATCTCAAGACATCCCTCTCTGCACTGTCCCTCTCTACAATCTTCACCATGTGCCTAAACGCAAGCACTGATCCCTGCCTTAAAACACCTGTTCTGCAATCGACCAAAAGCAGAAGCAAGGAGCTTCTCTAAAATAATTACCTCAAATAGTGTCCTAGCATACTTTGTCTTGCAGCATAGGGCTGCTGTGCTTTCACAATACAGGGGAAATATTTTCACTCTGGGTTTGGAAACAAAAACGGATAAAAAGGAAGACAGAAGATACATGCAAATATATTTTTCATAGGTTTCTGTAACACTTTAAAACACTGTTCATTGGATGTTTCTACTTAAGTCTGAACAGATTCACTGGGGATTTTTGTCGCTAGAGTTGGGTCTGAAGTGTGATATTCTCATGCTTTAATGCTACAACATTTCATTGAAAATACTCAGGTGTAGACATCCTACCTGTGATTATCTCCAGCTGAGGACATGAAGAGGCTGAGTGAAGGCATTTGCCATCCTCCCAGCATGTGGCCCATGATTCCCCTCATTTCTTGAACTCTCTGCCAAAGAGAGTCGTGATGCAATAGTGAACTGCCCTACAGCATGTTCACTGCTGGCCCTCAGTGCCAGCCACAAAACTGAGTGCCAAACTCCTCCTTTCACCTGGTAACCTTGCTGGAAAGCCATAGTGCTTTAAATGAATAAAGATAGGAAAAACATAGTGGTAGGAATGCTGATAGGTTTTCTTTCTTTTCCTTTTCTCCCCTACATTGTGTTCTGTTTTCTTGACTGCTGATATTGCTAATCAGGCACCTAATTAGAATCAGGCTAATCCCATTGCAATGGGAGCAGTGCTGTAATGTTAGAAAAGGTTAGAATGCCACCCTTCTGGAAGCAGGAGTTCTCCCTAGGGTGAGAGACAGCATTAATGCCAGAGACCCCAGAGTTAAGCCACTTACATCCAACTCCTCAGATGGAACAAGAGCAGTCAAAGTACACTCTCTGTTAGAAACATTGCAAGCTCTACATGTTAGAGCATTCCTGGTGCTGCTCCCTGGCCCAAGTCAGCCCTGCAGTGTTAAAACTGAAAGGCAGGCAAGGGGAGTGCTGCTGGCTCATCCCCTGCATCACTGCTTGGGGACTGCATGGACTCTGGCCACACTCAGGGTTACAGCTACTTTTACATTCATACTTTCTCAGAACTGGCTTAATCAGAGACACAGGTTAAATTCTATTCAATTTTAGAACTGTTTGTTCCCAGCAATTTGATATCACTGTGGGCTCCAGCCTGCAGTGGTTTCCAGCACAGCCGGTAACCCAACACTGCTCAGGAGCTGTGCGCACTGTCCCACTGCTGCACGGCTGCGAGTGCTGCTCTTGCTGTGCCGCGGCTGGGAGGAACAGATCCCTGATGTGGGACGTCCTGGGGAAAATGGACATGCACTCAAGCTTCATTTGCGGCTTTCTTCCCGCAGCTTCCAATGTTTGTTTCTCCTGCAGCGCTCTGGCTGCTGAGGAGTGTTAAGTGCGGTTCACTGCTACTTAGCGAAGGCAAAGACGCACCCCACCATGCCAGAGTTATTGTACATAATACTCCGTAATGCTCAAATTACACCAGACCGAGTCAAAAGCCTGATCTATATGGTATGTTCAGGATGAATTGATATAAAATACCATACCAACACTGCAAAAGAACTATTCATTTGTGTTGTTATGCATTTTATTCTTGTTCTCGTTTTGTTTTGCTAATGAAAAGTCGACTTATATTGTGAAACCATAATTATATGTGGATTTTCATCTGCTATAGGTCTTTCATGTCTCTAGTTCCCTCACTAGATTTTATAATTTTTGATAACACAAGGATATATACAATGTCTTCACAAGATCAAATAAGGCCACTTAACTGTGCTAAGCTAGTTCAATAGCTGCCTGCACAAATGTAAACACCATGTCTCTAAGAAACTTCATAATTTTTTTACATCACAGCAACATTTAAATGGAAATGGGAAATCAGATAAATTACAGGTAGAAAAATTTAAGACTAGTTTTATTTGACAAATTACCTTGAATTTGCTGGGTACAAAGGAAAAAAATAGCTTATCAAATAATATTCCACATTAAAAACTGATTTATTATGAAATACTATGAACTGAACAGATTGTTCCTGGTGACTATGTCTTCCAAAATTTAGAACCAATAAATTTCTCTGAGTTCCCCTCATTCAGCTTGGTGGTGACAGGGTAGGAGATCCATTGCTTCTTGAGACGCAGGTGGTGGGTGTGCCTGCCTAGGGGGTGGCACAGTATGGCTCCACCAGCCAGGCTCCTTAAGGCTCCCTTTTAAAACTTTTTGGCCTTTCTACTTCTCCTCTCAGCTCTGCCACCAGCCCGAGCAGATCGTCCATTTGGTCGCACCTCACAAGGCTGGTGTCTCTGCGGCCGTCAGGCGCCACACTTTTTGCTCCTTTGAGCAGCGCCAGGCTCTGTGCTCCCTGCGCCGAGTCCTGGAGCCCCGCACACTTTGGCGGGCGCTCGCTCTGGGTCACCGCGTCCTTTCTGGTGCACGCAGGGGATGTGATTTTTGGAAAATTGACCAGTTTGGACTCCTGGAGTTTAAACGAGCAGAAACCAAGCCTGAGCTCCTTGAGCGGTGCTCGACCACCATCTGAGCTCAGTGCCGGGGCCCTGCGGCCCCTCCGGCAGCGGCAGCCCGCACTGTTCCGCGCCCCGGGCGCTTTGTGCGGCTGGGGATGGTGCGGTCCCTGCGCAGTCCCTGCACCGTCAGAGCTCCTCTGGGCCACGGCTCCACTGCGTCCCGCTGGGCGCCTCTCTCTGCTCCAGTATCGAGGGCTTGCCAGGTAGGAAAGCTCCTCCTGCTCGGTGCCCTGAGACAGGGATGTGACAGCTTTGAGGTCCAGGAGGGACCCAGACTGGGCAGAGGCTGCTTTGTGATCTGTTCCTAAGCAAGCACCTGAGGAAATCTTCACACCAACATTTGCGGATAAGCTTCAAGCTCTCTTTAGAGAGTTTCTGTATCTTTCCCCCTTTCTCTCCTCTTCTTTCTCCTTGTCCCTCTCCTCTCGTCTTTCCTCCACTTTCCCCACACACTTTTGGGAGCTTTGAAGCTGGCAAAACAGCAGCGTAGCTCAAGAAGATGATGTTGAATTTCGAGTAGCTACAGCATCAGGTGTACATACTTTCTTTCCCTATGAGAAAAGGGATGTAGCCTATCCCTCAAAATATGTGGCACAGACTTGCACATTTGACATGCAACTTCATGTGTAGTTCTGGGCTCTTCCTGTTTTATACTCATGTATGCTCTATTCTGTCCCTTGCACTTCTCTGCTGCTCAAGGCCGCACCTCACAAATAGTTCTTCAACATCACCATTTGCTTGCAAAATAATCATGGTTCCAGCCCTTCCTCATAAACTCAGATGCAGCTCAGAATTCAATGAAGGTGTCATCAGATTAACTAAAATCAAAATTGCCATGCATGGATCTTAAAAGCAATTACTGAAGTCCCTTCTTCTGAAAGAAGTAATTTCTCTAAAGGTAATTTAGCAGTCATTGTCCAAATATAGGAACTCACAACATTTCTCATGCTTTTTATTGCAGTGGTTTATCCCCTGTCAAGGGGGATAAAATATTAAGAACAAAATATCACTATAACAGCTTATGATTTGATTTTTAACTCTGCTAGCATCTCTGTGTTTGCTTATGCATAAATAACAAAAATGTTCTCTGCAGTTTCATGTGGGAACCCCCACTGGCACCTTATGTTTCTCAAGCTGTAGGAAAAAATTGTGACCTTCTTGTCCTCAACCATACAACCAAGGGAGCTGCAGCTAAGACCTCTACTGGTCTTAAAGAATCCTTCATGGTACAAAGCTAGGCAGATGGCAGTGTTGGTCCAGATCAAATAACCCTTTCAAAAACCAACAGAATTAAATGTCAGAATAAAGTCACTTCAAGTTCTTGGTGATATTCAAAAATTTCCACAAGACTGGATGAAAACCACCCTATTCTCCTACATGCCCCAGTACTTGTAGTCATATAGTGTCCAGACCAGAGACTCCTAGAAAAGATGAGAAGTACAAACAGTTTTCAATGTGGCTGGCAAAATTATTTGGTTACCAGGCCATTGGTAAGCCAACTGCCAAGAAGCATGTCTGTGAGGAAGTAAAACTCAGTTAACAACTCAGGACATTACCTAATGGCATCCTTTCCTCCAGGTGGCTCAAGAATAGCATAGTGTGTGCAATCTCTTTGGAGGAGAAAAGCACTAATGCTGACTCTTACTTGAGCTCCAGGAACTAGACAGGATTATGAACACATCCAGAAAAACACTACTAGTGATGGTCCTCTCTAGGACCAATACAATATCAAACCAAACTAGATAGATGGGAGAAAAAACTTGGCTCCATATTTTCTGTCCCCAAGAGTCAGACAGCAACATGATAAAAATAAAGGAGACACATCATTAGTCATATTAATAGAGTGAAATGCATTTTCCCAGAGTCCTAAACAGAAGGATTTTTTTAAAGACTGGATAAACACTATTTCCTGCGTTGCAGCACTAATTATTGGGAGTGGAGGGAAGTGGAGTACTAAGGAAGGCAATGGTTTAAAAATAGGAATATGCAAATGAGACAAATATAACACAGACATTAACTCAGCAAATTACAAACAAATTGACCTACAATGACAGAAAAAGTGCAAAAAAATAGCTTTCCAATTGATAGAAATCGCAGCAAGAAGCAAAAG
The DNA here is from genome assembly GCF_017590055.1 of Onychostruthus taczanowskii. Lineage (NCBI taxonomy): Eukaryota > Metazoa > Chordata > Aves > Passeriformes > Passeridae > Onychostruthus > Onychostruthus taczanowskii. Next base: position 162,315 of record NW_024499018.1, on the reverse strand, counting down.
GAATTGGAAATTTCTTATTTTAGAGAAAACACTTAATTGATATTGCAGACAACTAGTGGGAGAAATTGCATGTCTAGAATGCTAAAAGCATTGTTTTTAACCTGGTAAAGAGAAATAAAACAGGTATAACACAAGTGGAACAATTACAGCATGTGTCACAGGAACATTGCTCCCCTTGGAGACTAAACTACAGTCCAGAGTTTAGTCATGCACACACACACACACACACACACTCACACAGAGACTGAAGATTAGTTATATCACCTATGAATTGGTTTGATTTTCCTTTTTTAGCTATTTTTTTCCATGTTTGACACATACAAGAGGATTGAATGTTGTAAACCAATGAGAAGAGCACCTATATAGACAGCAAGACTTGTTTTAGGTTGCTAGTCTGAAATTGGCATCTTCAACTTTAATGCTACCTGATGCTGCTGGATCCTGTCTGTTCTGTTCCTATCCCATGTGTTCATCCCTTCAGACTGCTAAGTGGTATTTCTCTGGGTTTGTTTGGGTTTTGGTTTGAGTTTTGTTTGGGGGTCTTTTTGGTGGGGGAGTGGTAGTGTTAAGCTTTCTGTAAATGTTCACACACTTTAATTTGTGTTAAAAGGTAACTGAGAAAAAGTTGGGGTTTTTCTCCCTAAAGTTTCATTGTATACATTACCACTTGGAAGTCTTCAGGGTCAAACAGTTTTAACTGTTCTAGCTCTTTCTGAATCTTATAAGGTTGGATTCAGGGATTAGTGACACTGATAAAAAGGAGACAGTTCTATTGCATATGAGGAAGGTTTTAGGCAGATTCATTTGAAGGAGAGGACCATCAAAAGAGAAGGAACAAGAATGGGTATTGTCATTCTTTGAGAAAAGTTTTATATGGTCAAAAAACTACAATTAAGGCAGAGAAATTTTTTTGGTCAAATGTTCCTGTTAAATAAATACAGACCAGATAGAAGTTATATGTACAAAAAGCAGACAAAGAGGAATAGGTACAACAAATATGTTGTCTAGCTCAGAGTATAGGAAGGTGTAGTAAGAGTAGTTAATATGTTACATGAGGGTTTATGGCAGGCTTGGCAAAAAACAAAACATCTTCCATTTAAGAAAAACAAAACAAAACATCTTCCATTTTAAGAAAAAAAATTAAATCAAAATGGGCACCTGTTTACCTGTTTGATGAAAGTCTCTTTCTATTTCATTAGGAACAATCTTTATAAAATAATTTACTACTTTGTGTCTGGAAAAAGGCAAGACGAGGTACTTGAAGTATTTTCCTGACAAAGATGAAAAGGCCAGCAGAAGAGGAAGCACACTTATCTTATAGCAGATAAACACCTGAGACAACAGGGCCAGCTAACTTTTTCCCAAGTCATGAAGTGAATTTTCTGTGGAATGTTCTAGACAGTTGATTTTATACAGAAAATAAGTTCTAGCAGAGGCCAGAGAAAATGTCTGATGCCTGGAAGATCTGCAGCATTGTCCACACTTCAGCTGGAGCAAACAGAATGACAGATGGTAGCTTAATTTGATGGCAATCTCAGGCAAAATAGTGGAAAATCAAATAATCAATTGTAGGAGATTCAGCCGACAGAAAATGAGCCATCTTGCATCTACCATGGCAACACATCTGTCACTGCTGTTCTTTAATCTGCCCAAATGCTCAGTGAAGGTTTTTTGCTTTGCAGACAAGAAGATACAGCTAATCTCAAAGGCCAAGGTCTTTGTGGTGTTACCTCCAGCTTACTGTATTCTCCATGTTCCTTTCTCCCTTTCTTCATTTTCTAGAGTCAATGCTTTTTAGATGTAGCTGGAGAAACAGCTTATCCATTGAACTTGGAAAACAAGTATTGCCAGGCGGTGGATTTAATTAGTGAGTGGCAGAAGGTAAAGATAACTTGAAGTCTTGAATGGTGGTGGTAAATTGTGCTTGGCTCCTCTATGTAAAATCACAACTGAAAAATGAGTGTTCTAAAATATCTTCAAAGTGCTGTCTGTGTGTTGGAGTATTTCTTCTAAGATTATAGGAAAAATGTTGCCTGAAGTCTAAAAAATCGTCATCAGCTCCAGTTGCTAGAGCTCCAGTGCACAGCAGCTTGCTTGTAACCTAAGCAATGAGCTAAAACATGAAATAGACTCAATTACAGAGTAAGCTTGCGTGATAGCAGCAGAAGACTGTTAACAAGATATTAACAAGGCATTTGAGAAATCAGCAGAAAGCAGAAATGCGCAGCAGAATCCTCACTGAGGTAATCCCCAAGCTGTGAAAATTCAATCATAGAACAAACACTCTTTTGACCTAACTACAAATTCAAATACATACAGCACCAATCTTACAGTATGAGCTCTGTGGCATCCAAGGATCAGTTAAGTTTTGAAGACCAATCATTCTGATCAGATAAAAGAAAGCAGAACATGTTGTTAGTCAGAGGGGTGCATGTATGTGTGCGTGTGCGTGTGCGTGTGTGTGTGTGTGTGTGTGTGTGTGTGTATGTAAAAGAAAGACTGTTTGCAGTACCTGATGGAACACCTTTAGCTTCTTAGCTTTTGAGAGAGAACTGTTTCTTCAGAAAGTTTTGAGATAACGAAAAGTATGACATGAGTGTGTCACAGCATGAGTCAGACACAGTGGAAAATGGGCTAGCAAGGTTTTTCAAACTATAAATTGGTTTAAAAAACTGAGTGAATAAATAGAAAAGAATCTTACATGGCTAGGACTGTAAGAAACTGCATGGTTTTAAGCAGATAATCATGGCACAGAGGTGTCCCTGGTCTCTTTTCTAAAGAGCTTTTGTAACCCAGTCTGGAAGAGATGACGGTACCCAGTGCAGCCATCTGCTCAAAACAGGAGCAGCAACGAGGACAGATCATGTGGCTTGGGGCTTTCTCCAGACCAATCCTGAAAGCTACAAGAACACATACCCCACTGCCTCTCTTAGCAACCTGCTCTACACTGGATTGTCCCTACAGGGAAAAAGGTTTCCCTTTTTATATAAAGGACTCCTCCTGTTTCAGCTTAGACACACACTCTCTCATCCTGCTGCCTTGCACAATTGCAGAAAGCATGGCTGCATCGTCTCAGTGACCTGCCCAGAGGCAAAAGGGGGCTCTCAGGTGCCCTTCTTTCTCCAGCAGGAAGCAGTCCTCTCAGTTAGGCTCCCCTTGCCTGTCTCACTCTACCTACTCAACCTCTTCTTCAGGTTTTGTTATTCCATAAAAAGCCAAAAAGGTGCTCCCATTAATTTCAGAGATTTATAATTTAAAATGGACTACTGTTGATCTGATAGTATTAGGAGAGAGATATTTTGTTCATTGCTTATGTGAACCTGGAACAGCTCCATTGGTCAGGCAATATCAGTAAGGAAGTAATCATTTGCCTTTCAGCATGCTGACAATTGTTGGTCTTGGTATCTTGTAAAAGACCCTTTTAATAATGAAAAAGGTTGGGCTGCTGCTAGTTATGGATAGAGGCAATTTTGGCTGGGCAGGACATAAAGTCATCAAACTTTTTCAGAGTAATGAGTAAGATTTTTTTTCTAATTTGGAAAGTTGATCAGTTAATCTGGGCCAAGTACTGCTGAGCAAAAGAAAACCCCAGTAAAACAAAACAAACAACCAAAACCAACCACCATCATCACCAGCCTACATATGAATGTTTGTTTAAGATTGTACAATAATTTCACCTGATCACAATGGGGTCGCATTGTATTCATAAATACAATATTTGTGAGTATTCTGTTCATTTACTCTGTTAATTTACTCTATTATTCATTCATTTACTCTATGGTCTGACAAGAAAAGCACTGATGTTAAGGCGCTTGGAGTTGCAAAAACCTTGGCCTGGCAACTTAGACTTAAATGCCATGCAACATACGCATTATATTAAAACAACTCAAAAAAATTGCTTTTCAGGACTACCTACTCATCAAAGCAATTATTTCAAAAATGCATTTAATAGTAAATAGGAATTTAATAGTAGATACTAAATCAAATAGATCTCCATTTCTGGACAACAGAAAGTGAAACTACATTGTTGTGAATATGTGTCATTTTCTTCAAGCCCCACATGCAAATCTCTTACTCTGAAATATCAGTTTCCTCCTTCACCTCTCCTTTCTTATGCTCAAGCCAAAACACTGGGCCCAATGTAAGTTGCTTCTTGAAAATTTTCTTCAGATTAAAGTAATTGATAATTGTCACCATCTTTTATTTTTGACGTGTTGGAAACAACAGAAACATTACAATAGAGATATTACATTCCCAGAATACCTCTTAAATGGGAATCAGATTCACCCAGAATGAATGCACCCATGATGGATACAGTGCACATTGTGCTCAGAGAAAGCAGCTCTCTTCCCCTTTGAAAGGGGCCTTATTAACTAATTACACAGTAATAATCAGAACATGCTGATCCCAGTGAGTAATGACCAGAAGGGTGTGATTTTGTCTCTGCACACCTTGACCCAGCAAGCCCTGAGTCATTCATCCTCTGGAAACTACATTATTCTTATTGGCAAATTAAACTGCGTATGAGAGCAGAGCCTGCAGGTGTATGGGCAGCTTCATTTTATTGGCTACTGTGGAAATAGCTGTGTGCACGGCAAAGGGAATGAATGCTATGTATGTCAAATGTTATGTATGTCAGATTAATTGAGAATAATCCCCAGACATTCTAGCTGCTTGATAATCACAACAGATTTTCCAGTAGCAACACGACTGATTTCATTTCACACCACTGTACTTATTGCAGTCTTTTTTTTTTAATAACAGTGGTCTATATGAAACCTGAAGTCTTTGGTGCTTACTGATTTCAAAATAGTAACTGCAGTCATTCACAGAATTACAAAAACTTTGAAGAGGGAAAGAGCAAAAAAGGAATTAGCTGAATTTTTCCTGCTGCCAGCAGGACTTGCTTTCACAGAGAGGAACGTCTCCCATTAATTAACAGCAATTAGAACAATGATCCCAAAGTTCCTGGAGAGCTGTGGAATGGCAAGTCCTTACAGTCAACAACCTCTTTTCTGAGGGAAACAACCATTAGGAAAGGGCACAGCCTCTTTCCTGCTGAATATGTTTTTCCTTCAACATGATTTTCTACAACACAAAATCTAATAGAACTGCTTTGTTAAATCTCAGCTAGACTAAGTAATTTCTTTCAACATGGTTTTCCAATACAAAATAAAAAGAGCTGAAAACTAGAGTTAATGGCTTGTGTTGTGACAAGTAGTTTTAGGATGTGGTTTCTTCAACTCTGCAGTTATTACTGGAGGTTTAAGCAAGGTATGGACTGCTACTGGCAGCAATGGCTTGGTCACATTTGTCAGCACAGTGGGACACCATTGTGGTAACCTTTCAGACAAACACAAGAGGAACGTATGCTCTGGACTTGTGCCTTTTTAGAAACAACAGTCTTATCATTTATGAAAGAAACAGTATCAAAGCATCGAACGTGCCTTCTTGAAAGACAGGCTGAATGAGAAAAATGGGAAAGCTACTACTCCCTGATCTAGCTTAGAAATATGAGAATGAACAATTCTATGGTGATGTTCAGCCAAGATGCACCAAGGGGTTTAATTAAACATATCTTGAATTTTTTACTTGCCCAACATTTGTAATTTTAGAAAACAGTCTTTTATATTCATGCATTAAGTTTGATTTTATCTGAGTAGACTGTAGATTCAAAAGCTAGTAGTATTTTCCCATCATTATGTTATCCCAGTCCCTAACAATCATTCATTGACATAATTTAATTTCCTGTGAATAAAAGACAAAAGCAATATTTCAAGCCATAATTTTACAAATGAAATAGTAAGGTCCAGAAAGAATTAAAAAATGGACAAGAAAAGCCTGGGGACAACAACTTGATCACAAGATCTGCTTCCTGCTTTCCTGGCCTGTTTCCTTGCCTACTGCAGTGTGTGAACATACATAGAAAGAGGTTTGGTGTCTTGGTTTTGGTTTGGTTTGGTTTTTTGTTTTTTGGTGGTTTTGGTTTTGTTTTTTTTTTTTTTGTATGTGTTATAACTACAGAATGGTTTGGGTTGGAAGCAGCCTTAGAGATGATGTCGTTCCAACCCCTCTGCCACGGTGTTGGTTTTAATACCAATCCCTGACCTTAAAGAAAAATGTGCTATACACTTCACAGTAAGGCTCATTTTCAGCCCACTCCTCCCTCTTCTACAGGGATACTCAACTGAAGATTCCCTGTGTGTCTCAAGAACATGTCCCAGAAGTGTTATCTCACCTGGAGCATGGAATTTTCTGGATGATAGAGAAGTCCCTCAAGCAAAAAAGCCCATGATTACTCTGGCAGTGAGTGGTCAATGAAGATGAGGATTTTTGAATTCTGATATGAAATTGAATTTCTCATCTTGGATGTAATTATTTTTGAGACACGTTAGCTGCATGCTATACAATCATAGGCTTCTCACAGCATTCATATTAAGACAGAGGAGAAAGGAGTTGTGAGAACCTGTACTAGACCTGGCAGAAATAAGGATCAATAGAGATGTTTCTTTGCTGGAAAAACAAAATAAAAATAAAGTTTCTGGACTTCCTGAAAACCTCCTGACCAAAACATGAAATACGTGCTATACTTACTGTGCTAGCCTGTTCTGAGCTGCTCAAAATACTGGTGAGACAAAAAAATGAATTTGGATCCCTAAGTGTTTCCTAACACTGGTACAAAACTATTAATGCTTATGCTAATTCTAGGTAAAAGCTCAACAACTGGTCTCTGCCCATAGGTTTTGAATTTCCAAGATCTTTGGTTTCTGCCAAAAGGAAAGGATGGGAAAATATTTGTCATCTCTACAGAAGCATGGCATAAATGTCTTGCTTCACATCCCTTACGATGAACAGTGGGAGGGAGGGAACAAAGTGGAGAAAATAGAGCTTGAGTAACTCACTAATATACAGACCTACATAAATAGAAGTGTCTGTCTAATCAGGATCCAGAAAGCTTTTTCTCTGTGCATATAGATTTTCAAGTTGTCACTTATGGTCTATTACACACCTTGATATTACAGGATGGCAGAAGGCGGGTCAGGCACAGCATTCCACCTCTCATGCTATGGACAGAGATTTAGCCTTCTGCATTTCTTTTGGGAGAGGACAGATCTAAGCTTCAGTAAGACCATTTCTTGAGTTTGTTACGCCTAAGCAAAAATCACTATAATTTTGCCCTAGAAACATGAAGAGAAGCCTGACAGCATAGCTGTCAGGCAGGACTAATCACTCTGTGTGTGCCACACAGAGCTGTTAGAGTAGTTAGGATTTTCCTGATACAGTTGTGCCTGAGAGAGAGATTATTTATATACCTGTTGCAATGGCAACACAGAAAGACATAAAGAGTTGTCAGCTGTGCTTATTTTGAGTCAGAATGACTTTTCTTCAGGGATGCTGATCTCCGATGTTTTTTGCCCCCTGCTTTTAATATATTTATGATAAAACAATGAAGAATTGTGGGGCCATTGAAGTGTAGTGGATTAACCTGGGCAGACTCCAGGCCTCCACCAAAGCTGCTCACTCACTCCCCTCTGCAGCTGGACAGGGGAGAGAAAATTTAATGAAGGGTGCATGGGTTGAGATAAGGACCAAGAGAGATCACTCACCAAATGCCATCAGAGGCAAAACAGGCTCAACTTAGAGGTGTGAAGTGAATTTGTTACTAACAAAATCAGAGCAGGATAATGAGAAGTAAAATAAACCTTAGAAACAGCTTCCCCACACTATTCCCTCCCTTCCAGCTCTACCTCCTACCCCAGCAGCGCAAGGAGACGGGGAATGGGAGCTGTGGTCACATCATCACCCAGGGCTTCTCTCGCTGTGAGGGAGAGGAGCATTCCCCTGATGCACTGTAGGGTTCTCCATGAACTTCTCCAATGTGAGTCCATCCCACAGGCAACAGCACCCCTCAAACTGCTGCACAGGGTCACTCTTCCAGAGGTGCAGTCCTTTAGGGACAGGCTGCTCCAAAATGGGAGCTGGGCTTGTCTCTCCATGGGTCTTCCACAGGCTCACAGCCTTCTCTGACCCAACTTGGTGTGGGTCTCCTCTAAGGCCTGCAGGTGGATCTCTGCACCCCCAGGACCCTGGACATCTCATCACCCAGACCAGCACAGCTGGATTGGTGCTGGAACCAGGACTGGCAAAGGCTTCTCCATGGATGGAGGAGTGTGGAAGGGGCTGACAGCTGGTCTGTAAGCCAGAAAGAGTTAGTTGAAGAAGAGAGGCTGATAAGAGTCGCCTTTGCCCTTGAAAGGAGTTCTACCTAGGCCGTTGACATGGAAACCAAGAGGAAGGAAAGATAAATATGGGGGGGCTTGCAGTTGGATGTTGGTGGAGACCGCCCTGCACCAATAAACATTATGTTGATTTATTTCACCCAATTAATAGGTATAAACTTTGTGAGAAGGTATAAAAAGACAGCATGCTGTTAAAATAAACAGAAAGAAGCCTTCTGAAATGCATGGTGTTCCTCTGTGTGTTCCTCTGTGATTGTCTCAACAGTGACAGAGGAGCTGGAAGAGTTCATCAAGGATCTGCTCCAAGTTCTGAGATCTGGTGGGGCTGAGGACCTGCTGGGCTGCAGCCTTGAGAGCCTAGAGCAGATCAAAATGCAGCAGCTGGAGATACAGGAAAAGGCCCAGGGTGTCATCAGGGGCCTGGATGAGGTCAAAGCCAAGGTGGATGGAGCTGTCAGGAACTGCAGGAAAGGTGGGAATGGGATGAGGAGCACGAAGATGACACCCATGCACCAGAGTTTCACTACAGCCCCAACATTTCAGTGCAGCCCCAAAATCACAGTGCCCTTGGAATTAGATGGGGCTCAGAACTTGCAGGTCTTTATCAGCAACTTCCTTTGGAATTCTTGCAGCCACAGCATGGGGACTCCAGGATCCCTGGAGACCACCATGGACCCTCCATCAGCATCAAACCCCTCCAGTGCCCACAGAATGGTGACCCTGGTGACCCCCTGTAGCCCCTGCCCACTACCAAAACCAGCCCATGCAAAGCCAATACGTTCCACCCCTCGCTTCTGTGAGTCATTAAAATCCACATTCGTCACATAAGCTTCACATAAAACAACAAAAACAACCAAACTAAACAAAAGGAAAAAATCCTGACACCAAAACCAAAATAACATCACAACGCAGAACAAAAACAAACAGTTTACACAAAATCCATCCCTTAAACCTTCACCACAATAACAACAAAAATTCCCCATTATCATTCTACTCTATAACTCTATTCAGTACTTGTTCTGTCTGTTACTTCTCACAGTTAGCATCTTTATCTTAAAATCCTCATGCTTGCCTGCATTCTCCACCAAAAAAACTGTCATGGGTTGTTGGTTTTGCATGGCCTGCTTTTGGTAGAGGGAGGACCACAGAGGTGGCTTCTGTGACAAGTTGCCAGAGCTTCCACCATGCCTGGCAGAGCCAGTCCCTGGTGGCTCTGAAGATGGATGTGCCATTGGCCAAGGCTGGGCTAGTTAGAGATGGTGGTTACACCTCTGTGATAACATATTTAAGAAGAAAACAAAGTTCATGGCACAGTTTTAATTCTAGAAGCCAGAGAAGAGGAGGAGGTGAGAACATGTGAGGAGAATAACATGGAGACGCCAAGGTCAGTGGAGAAGTAGAGGGAGGAGGTGCTTCAGGTGCTAGAGCCAAGATTCCTCTGCAGGCCATGGTGAAGTAGCTGAGCCCCTGCAGCCCTTGGAGTCTCTTGGAATGCAGAGATCCATCTGTAGCCCATAGAGGAGGTGCCCACGCTAGAGTGGGTGGATGCCTGAAGGAGGCTGCGAGTGGAAGAAAAGCTTGGGTGACAAACTGACCAAAATCCCCACCCTGTCTCCCTGAGCTGTCAGTGAGATGGAGGGAGGGTCTGGGGAGAAAAAGGTGGTTTTTAAGTGCTTATTTTACTTCTCATTATTCTGCTCTGATTTTGTTATTAATAAATTCACTTAATATCTTTTAAGTCACACCTGTTTTTCCCTTGGAGTGTTTTCTCCCAGTCCTTATCTCAACTCATGAACCCTTCATTAAACTTTCTATGCTCTGCCCACCTGTAACAGGAGAGGGTGAGTGAGCAGCTTTCATGGGTGCCTGGCATTTGGCCAGTGTCAAACCATGGCACCTGGGCAGATGTCAGGCCTCCACCAAAGCCATTCTCTCACTCTCTGCTGCAGTTGGACAGGGGAGAGAAAATTTAAAGAGGGGTTCATGAGTTAAGGACCAGGAGAGATCATTCATCAAATACCACCACAAAACAGTCTCAATTTAGATATATGAAGTGAATTTTCTACAAACAAAATCAGAACAGGATAATAAGAAGTAAAATAAACCCTTAGAAACAGCTTCCCCACCCTATTCCCTCCCTCCCAGCTCTACCTCCTACCCCAGCAGTGCAAGGAGACAGGGAATGGGGGCTGTGGTCACATCATCACTCAGGGCTTCTCTTGCTGTTGTTGCCCTGCTGCTCTGCGAGGTCCCTCCCATGAACTTCTCAAGTGTGAGTCCATCCCATGGGCAACAGCACCCCTCAGACACTGCAGCAGTGGGTCACTATTCCATGGGGTGCAGTCCTTCAGGGACAGGCTGCTTCTCCTGGGAGCAGGGCCCCTCTCCCCATGCATTTCTCACAGGCTCCTCTCGGGCACATCCACCTGCTCTGCGTGGGCTCCTCCAGGGCTGCAGGTGGATCTCTGCATTCCTGGGCACCTCTCTGTGCTGCAGGGGCACAGCCGCCTCACCAAGGGCTGCGCCCCAGGCTGCCGGGGAATCTCGGCTCCGGTGCCAGGAACAGTTCCTGCCCCTCCTCCTTCACTGACCTGTGTCTGCAGGGCTTTTCTCCTCACATCTTCTCACCCTGCTCTGCTCTTGCTGAAATTAAAACTCTGCAACATTTTTGGTTTGATTTCTTCTTAAATACATTCTCAGAGGCGTTACCACTATACCACTATTCCTAACTGGCCCAGCCTTGGCCAGTGGCACATCCATCTTTGGACCCACCATGGATTGGCTCTGATGGACATGGTGGAAGCTTCTGGCAACTTCTCACAGAAGGCACCTTTGCTTCCCCCTTCCTCCCCACCCCAAAACAAGGCTGTACAAAAACAATACATGAAGAAATGCAGCTGGGTTTGATCTCACATGGTCAGGTTCTGTGGTATTTTCTCAGTGTATCAACATGTTAATCTCTCTGGTAGTGAATTTTCTTCTGCGTTATTAGAAAACTCTCAGATTATGTTTTTCCTGCAAAGTACTGTCTCAAGACATTCAAGTAAAAGGCCAACTATCTGATTTGTCCTTTACTAGGTGATAGATCTGCTACTGAGGTTTAATTTTCAGCCAAAAATAAGGGGCAAATATCTGATCTCAGCTAGATTGTCTTAGCATAATATATTAATTATATAATTTAAAAATTGCTATGTATTTTTGGCTAGATCAAACAGTGTAGGGTTTGATAGAGCTATAGAGCTCAGAAGGTGCCCTCAGGTTTCCCTTTGCCACCTGCTGAAATACAACCATTGGTGAAGACAAGCCATCTCTGTCACAGACAAGAGTAAAACAAGAATGGTTGGCAGACATCTCCACCTTAGGGACGTGGACAGGACACCAAGTCTGGCAAGTGGGGATGCTGAGAGCTGGAACAAAGCACCAAGAGACACTGATGTTCAGCCATCACTTGGCCTCTCTAAACCAAGACTGGGTATGTTTCTGGAAGATAAATCATACATAGATCAATGAGTCAGGGTGATGCTTTTTATAGCGTGTGGCATGTGGGTCAGACCAAGTAACTAAAGGTGTCTTCCAGCATTTATATTGATTAATCAGCTGACCAGAAGTGAATGACAGGTCATGCATTCAGTGAGAACCAGAGGCAGGAACCAAGGCAGGTAGGGCATATGTTCCTCACCTTCTACTGTGCAAATCACTGCCCCTTAAGTAATATTTGTACAGTGTTGTGGTTTGACCAGGAAGTGAGGTTCTGGGAAAGTTATGGTCAAACCAGTCAGTGGCCAGATTTTAAATTGGCACCTGGTGTGGCCACTGGGGACTTGGATACGCCTCTGAGAACACACAGGGGTTAAAAGCAGAGCATTCCCCGAGAGACTCCCTCTTTTGAGTCCAGCCCCGGTGAGTGACCTTTTGCCCTGCCCAGCTGCATCTGGGTGAGGGAGGGGGAGGCCATGCAGCCTGAGGGAAGGGAGGCCAAAGCCCCTGCAAGGTGCAGGGCTGGAGGAGTTCTGGGATGGTTTGGGGAGCCCCACCCCGGGAGAGAATGATAGAGACTGTGCAGGCTGGAAATTTGATATCTCGTGCCAGCATCACAGCCAGGAGGAGAAGGTTGGTGGGGGCACAAGGTGCCCAGCCACCAGTAGGCTGGGCTGAGCTTTTAACCTTTTTTGAACCTTTAGAAGCTGTAAAAAACACTGATCCTCCCCAGCTGAGAATTGAGAGGGGACGGAGGATGGGAAAGATGAAGAAGGTTTGAGTAGGGGAAGGAATGCCAGCAGATAGAGCAGCCGAGATGGAGGAGATGATTGGAGTGGCTTTGGCCGGACTTTTCTCTTACATAGTCACGGGTGAAGCCAGGTTCTTCCGTTAATGTAGAGACTGCACCTTGGGAGAGGCGGTTGGCCGGAAGCCAAGAATGATAAGGCCGCGAGGAGAAGCCGAAGGAACAGAGACTGAGGGGGAGGGTGTGGTGGAACCCTCGGCCTTCAGAGAGGGATCTCTGTTCCTGAGCCCCAGGCCTCAGGGGAGTGAATATGGTGGGGACAGGCGTCCCAAAAGGTGAGAGAAGGCCATCTTCTTGGAACTGGCTGATGCATTCTTAAAAAGAACCTAAGGAGTAGTTTGGATCCATGGACGGTGGTGAGAGCACTGGACATGGAAGGAAGATGGTCACCAAGGCAGATTTCTCTTCGAGCAGCTGCCGTGTGTGACATGGAAGCACAGAAGTTCTACTGTGTTTCCTGGGGAGGCCCAGGGTGCAAGAGGGAGATTCCTCTCGCCTGATGGACTGCGGGGAGCTTGTGTGAAGGAGGGTACTGGACTGAGAATTGAATGCTAGAGGGGATTTGAGTGTTGGGGCGGGGGGGGGAAAGAGTGTTTTCAAAGTGTTCCATTGTGGATTGTTGTGTGTGTTTTCTTTCTTTTTTCCCTTTTGTATCTATGTAGATTAATAAAGTGTTGGGTTTTTTTCCCCTTCATTCCCAAGTTGGAGCCTGCTTTTTTCTGTTCCCAGGTCACATCTCACAGTAACCATTTTGGAAATACACCTTTCATGGGGGCACTGGCACTGTGCCAGGGTCAATCCATGACATATAGGAAGGTACACAGGATCCCGATTTCGCCCCTGTATGGTAGGGTTTTTTTCCTTTGGAAACTCTCTGTTTCTCTCCATGCTTGTTGTTTGTTTATTTGTTTTATTATGAGACAAAGGATAGGAACAGTACACGACTTTCTTTTGTAGCTCATGATTTTATATCATACATCTGAAAATGAAATGTAGCATGAAATTTACTTTTTGTAGTAATGTGAAATTGGATCAAGTAAAAGCAATTTCTGTACTCTTAGCAAGGAGAACCCCTTAAAAAAGGCTGAAAAGGCCTCCATTCAGTTCAAAAAAAATAACCATCAGATTTGGACCTTGTCTCACAGTGATTTTATTACCATCTGATATATGACTGGTATTGAATTACAGATGGATCACCATATCAAGCAACAAAACTATGATATTTTCCTTTTGCTCTAATGTATTGTTCAAATTCTTTCTCTCTCTGACTCAATAAAAAGCATCAGGCTCTACGCAGCTGCAGCTAAAAGAACTTCAACCATAAAACACTGGCTCTGTTTGCAGCAACTAGGACAATGGTTTTTATTTTAATAACAGCATTCAGTGATTCATGTTAATAAAAAATTCTTCAAAAACTGTAGGCTTGGATTTTTTTTTTTATTAATTATTCTCCCATTTGATTATGATAGTGCAGTTCAGAAATCTCTAGAAAAAGTGTCAAATTATGGCAATTACTGTTATTTGCCCTCAGGCTAGCAGAGCAGATCAGCTGCCCCAGAAGTTGCAGCAAAGTAAGGAGGAAATATCATAGCCTCTTACCCAGTGGCTTCCCTTTGCACTTGGTCCTGCTGTGCGAGCTGGGTGACACAAGAGGAGCTGTCACAGCACTGCCCAGCTCCCCCCACACATCTGCCTGGCAGCACCATGCAGCAGCATATGCTCTGCCACAGCCCACAAGGTACAAAACAGCCCCGGGGTACAAGAAGCGAAGCTCTTGAAAGAGCTTCTGATAAGATGCTATTTACCAAGCCCATCAAAAAAAAACCACAACAAACCAGACCTCATCAAATAAAACAGCTCTGAGACTAAACTGATCCCTAGAAGTCCTCCAAAATACCCTCCTCACAGTGAATATTAAATAGCACTAATACACACAAGTTGGCAGAATAAGTGAAATGTGGGCTCCGCCATGCATCCATAATGCTGGCAGCCTGTGCATGGGGAAAACAAGCCCACTCAGAGAGCAACACTCTTCTTTGCATTTCACATTGCCATGCAGAGTACCTAGCAATACTGCTGAGCCCCTGTGGTTTGAGTAAATAAACAGTTCCAGTTTGTAATTAGTATGAAGCAGAATGATAAAATATAATGAGAAATGAGACCTTCACCAGGCCATAAATAATTGTTTCTGACACAGCACTGGGGAGTGATTTGTCCATGTACAAGAACAATGCAGGACAAACAGCAAACTATGAGAGCTTTTATACATGAATAAATTAAAATTTTCTGGTTGGAAATTACACACGCACTCATAGTATACACAGAGATTTCACTGACAAAATTGCTGTTCCTCTGAAGCCATAGTGGAGGAATCACCAAACTCAGACAAGTACTCAGATGCTTGGCTCCAGCTGCTCAGGCAGCCTTACCACAGGAAAGGGATTAGCAACCAGTAGCAGCTTAAGCAGGTGCAGAATGAGCTCCCAGACAGCAAAACTGCTGTTACTGCTGTTAATTTTGAAGAAGTCTGTTTCCATGGTTTCGACAAAAATATTCCAGGTAAGATCAAACCACTTGCTCATCCTGTTTCACTGATATTCCCTCTCCTGATGGCCATGGTGCAACAAAAATCCTTGCCCTAGCATTCATGCCTTTCAACTGGAGTTTGTCCATTCCATGTCAGGGAGCCACAGGCTGAGCTCCTTACACTCTGCTACTTTGCAGAAGAGGTGGGTGATGGTGCCCAGGTCACTATGGCTTGCCTGGTGTCCACAAGCCCCAGGAATGGCTCAAGGCATCAGCATCACCGCATCAATGGAGCTCTGAAACTTCCCAGTCTCCACTCCAGGATGCACATTACCTCCTCACCTGCCATATTTGGCCAACAGCACTTTGTGTCCCTGCTGTAAAGACCCCGTGGACACCAAGGGCCTGCCCAGATCCCCATAGCACTAGGAAACCTCACCTAGAAGGGTGTGAGCACACAGCACCCGCCTGAGTGTCCAAGCCACCAGCTGTGGGCTCCCCTGGAACACCACTTCAAAGGATAATGAAACACTCTTGAGTGTGGGGAGAAGGTGAGTGTAGCCATATTTAGAAGTGTGGTTGGAGCTCACATCTGTTGGGTTATGGTCTTACCTCATCTGGGGGCTAACATTAAACAATATTATTACAAAATAGAAAAACATAATCTGAATTTAACTGTTTTGTTTTCTTTTCTTTTCTTTACAATGAAAGCAATTTCTCCACAGTACAAATTAGTGTGGAATTAATGTGAATTACAGTAAACACACATGAAAATTGGTGGCTCGTCCCTGTGAGAGCATGAAACATCCTGGAGGATTTAGCCATTGGAAACAACTGGCAAAGAGCAGTGGAGTTTTTCTCTTGAAATTGAGTATGGATAAACTAAACAACAGAAAGAAGAATTTTCAAGGCTAGGAGGTGTGTGTTTGGTACTACAGCAAAAGGTGCAAACTGAAAATAATTGTGTCAGGCTGGAAGTGGGAGGACAGTGGAAAGCCACAAGAGTCTCTGGAGAAGTACCGCAGCCTGGACAACAGGCAGGATGACATGCAGAAGTGGGCTCGGTAGACATGTGAATAGGAAAACAAGTGACAGACAGGGATAGTGGGAGACTATATTTGATACCTCGGGAAGGTTTGATTTCCATTTGCGCATCTGCAGGCAGACTGAGTTCTGTCTGAAGTTTGCTTTGTTTTTCATGGTGCTGATGCTGGGTGGCATGAAAGAATAGTGCTTTATCCTTGTTGTCTCTGCAAGAGGTTCATTCCCATCATCACATGTGACTCAGCCTCAGTTTCACAGCTTTTTATTAAGGCCACCAGAACTGTAGCCATTAATAGAACCCAAAACTCAAAATTGTTCAAGTCTAAATGAAGTAAAATGCTTTTCTGCAACTACATTTTTGTCTCTGATGACATACTACAGAATGATCCATACCTGGCTGAAGCACCATGGAAACCCCTCAGATACTACACTGATGAGGGTTCTGTAGCAGCCTGTATAAAATCTGTAACATTCTGATTAGAAATGCAAACACAGAAGTGAGATGTTAATACTATACATTAGAGCCTCTGCAGGGGTACACTGTGAATTGCTTTATGTAGTGCCTTCTAAAGTTTATTCTTTGGCATAAATCTAAATTTGGTGGAAGAAAAAACAATCTCTGTTCAGATCATATGGGAAAATATTGTTTAATGTCATTAATATTATAAAATAATTACTTACAAGCCCACTGTTTCTTGTACAAAGCAGTCCAGCTCAGTAGACTCAAGGGCTTTTTGAAATATCTTTGCAGCCAGATCACTGGAAGAGCCTGCTGGTGTCTCATAGCACTGTTCCCACAGCCTGCTTCGGCCCAGCACTGGGCACTACACGGATTTTGCTGTGTTGGTGTCCACAAAGAGCTGGGGTGTTCAACGGGACCAGCCAAACCTGGGTCTGTACCACAAGGCAGAAAGCTGTTGCTGAGACATGGTCTCTAGGGCTTAAAAGCATCAGCAGCAGAGAGTACATGCATTCATGCATAACTAGTGTGTGAGAGACTAAACATCCATGAACTCTGCATTATTTTGAAGAATAAGCAAGTAACACTGGGTGCATTCACTGCCTGGACAGTCCAGAGAAGGCTTCGTTTTTCTCTTTGAGTGACGGCACTGATCGTGTTCCTCACCGCTAGCATGACTGCTGCACGTTCTGAGTAGAAAGAGGGAATTACATCTTAGGGGTTACTAGCATACATCCCTTAGCTCCTGTGTAATGAAAGGCTGCCCTCAAAGGACAAGGCAATTATTCCTGTTGCAGGGAGTGAATGTGCAGGATTTCAGCAAACTGGGCAGAGTGACAAAAAAGTTCCTAACAATTCAGACTGGTTTGATTTTGCTTGTGGACAATGACAAAGTTGTCCAGAAAACCTCATTTAACACAGCAACTCCTGCTGTTTCAAGACACAAGAGTCCCATGCACACAGGGAAGCATGGTGCACCCCTGCAGAAGATTGTGACATTACAGATCCCCATGCTTCTCGTTTAGGGAGGTGGCAGGTTGTGAAATGGGCAGCTTTTAATAATCCTTGGTCACAATTTCTATGCAGAAACTTTGTAAAGGGTCCCTAAATAATGGGCCAGGCTTCCATGGCTAACATTAACAATGATCCTATGGACATCTGTGATTATTGATAATTATTTCCCATAGTTATGAACAGTTTATTGACCTTCTGGATTTCTTTATTAAGTTAGCCATGATTATTTTACTAGCTTACCATGGTAAAGTGCTTAAAACAAAAAATGTAATGTAAAGTAAACACATTTATTTCTGAACTGTGCTCTTCAAACAAAAACAAAAATTCCCTACTGAAAGACAAAAATGTCAGTAGGAAGTACTGTTCTGAAAAAAGGACAACTGCTGCCACTGACACATCACATCTACCTGCCTGCACGTACACAGACATATCTGCTCAGTTCCAGGTTTTGGAATTGCCCAGAGACTTGTCTCCTTGCTGGGCCATTGCTCTCACTTTCTGTCTGACCCTTGTAGCATTTCCAAAAGAAATCTCCCTGACAGATGAACTAGTTTGGTCTTTCATCTTCTATTAACCAAAACTGATCACTAGAATACCCTGCTGCAACAGAGGAGGAAAGAGCTAGGCAGTGAGGAGCTGGAGACCTACTGACTGACCTGAGATTCAGATATCAGAATCAATGCTTTTGCAATATTTTTCCTCACTGTTAAGCTTTTCTTTTCGTTCTCCTACCATGGACAAAAAAAACAAAGCCTCACAAAACAAAACAAAACAAAACAAAACAAAAAACAAAAAACCAAAACAAAAAAAAACAGAAGAAAAAAGCAGGGTTGCATGCTGCTGATGCCACATGGGAAGCTTCACAGCTTTCCTGTATCTACTTTCCATGCAGAGCAAGCAAAGCATACACAGCAGCAGCATGAGTAGTAGGAAAATGTACACACTGCCTCATTTACCTTCCTTCGTAGTCCTAGAAGTTGTAGGTGCTGCACCCAGCAGTTGAGATTTTACTCTCAGTCTGTAGTGGGTTATTGATGGAGTTTTCAGAAGACATTCAAACAGTTAGTGCAGAAACAAACAAAAAGAACATGCTTTTTTAGAACAGTCCATACTCTTAGGCAATGCTGCATCACACTCTCCCAGGAATCCTTAATTCTCAAAAAATCCAGCATTGTTTCAGTGTGTACACCATCCTGTCAAAATTACCAATTTTTTTTTTCTTTGTTTGTTTATTCAATGTCATTTGCCTACCTTTGAAGAATATAACAGAAGAAGATAGCTAAAATTAGTTTTTCTGTTCCCAAGCACTGAGCTTCCACAGTTAATGCTACACACACTGCACCCAGCAGGTCCCTTAACTTACTGTGGGAGAAGTCTAAAATCCAGAATTCTGTTCCAGTCAAAGACAACATGCTGCTGGACGTCAGAGAGACAGTTAAATGAAAAACTTTTTTGCAAAAAAATTCCCACTTGGTGGATGTTATATTTTGATCTGTCACAGGCACGGTTGATGAGAGTTAGCATGTTTGAAGAAAAAGCTTTTTCTAAGAAAAAAAACTTCATTTAAAACCACTTCATGTTTTCGTGAAGGAAGGCTGGAAAAAAGTGCACAGCAGATGGATATAGGACGGTAATTTCAGTGATGATAATTTTGTGAAGACTCAGCCTGGAATAAAACCTTACAAAGTAGCATCTCCTGCTTTTCAGGGGTATTGGCAAGGCAATGGACAGTGGTACTCAGTTCAGGCAGGAATGCCAAGCCAGGGGGACTGTCATGATGACCAAGTGCCAAGCAGCAAGTGTCAAATTTAGAGGAACCCCAGGACATCCACCTTCTGCCAAGACATTCTCAGGCCACAGACTTGGCAAACTCAGAACCTATGATGATAAACCAAGATTCATCCGTAGGAAGAGAATAGGAGAGACTGGGACATCAGGGGCTCTCCAGTAATTGCAAGCTGGTGTGCTATTGCAGCTGTTACTGTTTCCTGCTGTTGTCTAAACCACCACAGAGGTTTAAGCAGAGCAAGACAAGGAAACATGCACTGAGACTCCTCTGAATGCCCCAGCAGCAGCAGTGCATGTTGCCACTGCCCTGGTTCACCAGTCACTGTCTTGGATGAAACCAAAGAGAAACATCATTCCCAGGACTCCAGAGAGCTCAAACACGAGTAATGGCAGTCCAAAAAACTGTCAGCAGAGGCATAAACCTCATCCCTTTTTTCTGAGAGTTCCTCCCTTCATTTGCTCTGCCCCTCACACGGGGCCATGATGCTCCACCTTAAAACAAACCCAAACACTCCACTTCTGTGACCAAACGATCTCTTCACAACTTGCCTCTTCAGACACCCATAAATTCTCTTCCATATGAAAGCATAAATTTATCCATAACCAACACTTTTGATCCTGAGCTAATAATATCTTTCAGCTCAAAAACCTTTTTTCCTCTCCTCAGCATTTACCATCCAGCATATTTATTACGAGATATATCTCCCCTGACCTTTGTTCGACCTGGCTGAAGGAGCTAAGCTCATCAGAGGAAATGTTGTAATTATTTTAAAATACAATTACCAGTTCTGCTAACAAGAGAGAATAGAGAGACTACAAAGTCAGGGGACTTCAGTTGTAACAATTAAAATGGGAAGGTGCCTTAGAGGTTTTAGCTGGAAACAATCATTAATTTCCCAAATAGGTGTTTCCCCATGAGAAACAGAAATGAACAAGTCTTCTACTAACGATAAGGATAATTCACTTTACACTCCACAATATGAAACATGTCCAGTATCCAGCCAGCCTCCAGCTGGAACAGCTCTTTGCACATCTTCTGGTCTTTGCCAGCGTGGATCTCAGGAGGTGCCTCCAGCCACAGCACAGGCATTGCATGCATGAGATGCAGCAAGGGGCAGAATGCTGGCTGCACCAAGGAGCACTTTTCCATAGGTTATTAGTGAATCCATTTTCCACTGACACAGACTGCTAGACCCACTTGGCTTTATGTCCAATCAAGTCTCTTTTCAATCTTTTTTGAAAGAAAAAACAACTCCTGATTTCTTTTCTTTATTCAAGTTGTGATTTTACGACACCTATGTTTTTACTTTGACATGTGAGAAGTTGTATGACAGCTAAAAATTAACTGGGAAATGGGACCCCACCCTGGGGAAGGGGCCTGTCATTAATCCAGCAGCAGTCCATATGCCAAACACTCAATTTCCAAGAGAAAACAGCAGAAAAAAGCACCTGATTTAAATGGCAGTCTCCTCCAAGAAGTCAGTGGCTGAACTAACTGGACATGAAGCTATGCCTGGGACATGGCACTGGTCCCCAACACCTGGGAGGAGGCACCCTGGAAGGGCACCCTGGAGGCATTTGCCTCCTTGTTCAAAGTAGAGCCCTGCAGAGGTGATGGACATATCACTAATACAAACCTACTCCAACAAGAAGAATTAATCAGCTGCTGAGCCCTCTGCCCTCTCTGTCTCACTGTGCTTCAATCATGGTGAGTCTTAGAACATCTCTATGTGACCAAGAAATGTATTAAATGCAGATAGATAACATTTGTCTGTGTGAATTCCTGTGGTGGGTTAAGCCTACACAACTGAGAACCACACAGCCACTCACTCACCCTCCCTGGCAGAATGGGAAGGAGAATCAAAAGTAAAACTTGTAAGCTGAGATAACTGAAAAGGAGCAAAATGTAACAATAATAAAATTTTAAAAACTCAAGAGAAAAAGAAGTGATGCACAATGATTTGCTCACCACCTGCTGGCTGATGCCAAACCCTGTCCCCAATACCTGATTGACCACTTTTCAGGTAATTCCCAGTATTTGTGTGCTGGCCATGTTGTTCTGTGCCTGGAACATCCCTTTGGTCAGGTCGGGTCAGCTTTCCTGGCCCTGCTCCCCCAGCCTCTGGGGCACCTGAACCATGCAGAGCACAGGACACTGAAGTGTCCTTGACATACGGTAAGCATTAATTAGCAGCAATCAAAACACTGTTGTGCCTCCAACATGATTCTCATACTGAATCCAAAACACAGCACTATACCAACTATAAAGAAAAACTATCCCAGTCAAAGCCAGGACAAAGTTTCTTCTATAACTGCTAGAGATACTGCTTCCATTTGCATAGAGGAAGAAAAATATCTTTGCCCTGCAGTCTGATAAAGCTCATAAAAGCTGTAAATTACTTCTCTTCCTCATCTGTAGTTAGTTTTTCCCAAACTGTTACATTTTCATCCATGAGCAAAAACATGCTAGTGGAATACAACAGCTATTTGATGGCAAACCAGAGTTTACATCCTCCACATGGCCTTATGGGCCTTTGGCCCAGTCCTGGTACATCTCAGGGAGGTTACAAGAGAGGACACAGCTTAAAGTTCCTGGCAGAAGCTATATGTGAGTAAATGGCTCCAGATGAAATTAGTCTGTCTGCAGGAGGAGCTGAGCCACTTGAATCACATAAGAGCCTAGGGCATCACCACAGAGCTGCCTCATTGATTACCTACCCCACTGCCTGCCCAGGCTGCACTCCAGAAAAGGGAGATAGAGAAAAAAAAAAAAAAAAGGCTTGTGTACTCATGGATACTGTCTGCATTCTTCTGTATGGCAAGTGCTTCTCCCATTGCTCAGGAAGATTTAAGCCTGGTCTTTCTAGCTATCCAGAAAGCATTATTCTTTTGATTTACAGTAGCTGATCTATGAAGGAGATGCATATGTGCTCGGGAATTGTGCCTCTTCCAGTGCTGGAGTTTCTGGACACAGCCTTGATGCCAGCCAGAGCTGAGAACACGGGTTTGCTCTGAAGGAGCACTTTGCTGCATGCCAAGGCACTGTGCAGGCCTTGAGGCAGACTGCAGGGACATGGTGCCCATCCCCATGGCATCAGCTACCTCCTTCGTTGCAACTGCAATAGAATCAGAAATTCAAGCAACTTCATTACTTTCCTACCTGCTTCAGCCACGTAGTGACAGCTTTAATTAGTGTAGATAATGTCATAAGAATAAAATCCTGACATAATACAATGTCTCTTGATGGTATATAAATGTCAAGACAATCATGGAAAAGAAGTGTTGCAGCAAAACAAATGCAGTATTTTCATTTACTGAGTGATAGATGAAGATGCAAATGTCACCACATGGCTGAAGGGTGGTGTGCAGATAAGTGGAGGTGGCTTACTGCAGCATGCTGCCCAAGTTGATGTGCAGCATCGTCCCTGGGAAGGGGACAACCCAGGAAATTTGTACTAGAGCTGCCCGGGAGAACATGCCAGGACCAGGCTTTGGTCATTCATCATACACTCACTGAATAGTCTGGTAGGTAGGGAGTTTTAAAGATTATCTTGTTTCAACCCTCTTGCCATGGGCAGGGAACCTTCCACCTGACCAGGTCTTTCAGAACGCCATCCAGCATGATTTGTACATTTAGAGGGATGGAGCACCCATAGCTCCTCTGGGCAACCTGTTCCAGTGACTCACCAACCTCACAGTGAAGGATTTCTTCCTAATATCTAATCTAAACTTAGCTTCTTTGAGTTTAAAGTCATTCCCTTGAGTCCTGTCACTACATGCCGTTGTAAAAAGTCCCTCTCCAGCTTTCTTGTAGACGACCCCCACAGATACTGGAAAGTGCTCTACAGTCTCCCCAGAGCCTTTTCTTCTCCAGGCTGGAAACCCCCAACTGCTTCAGCCCCTTTGGCCTATATGTTGTGGGATACATGCCTGCAGCTCTTTTCTCACTGGATTAGTCCTGCATCCAGCTGATGTGATATCTGTCTTGCCCATAAACCATGCATAAGCAAAAGAAAACACAGGTCCTTGAGGAAGAGATGAGGAGAGAGAGCCACAGAGGACCCTTTTCCCAAAACCCTTCACTCCGTGAGGATTTGGGCTCCAAGGCACTTTGACAGGATAAGCAATGAGTAGTAACAGGATATAACTTGGACACAGGATTTCAGTTTGAATATTATATGACTTTAAATTAAATTAGCCTTTATGTTCTGTTCAAATCATAATCTAATTTCACTGACATTTTCAGAAGTCTCCAACAATATACACAGCATAATTAATGCATTAAAAATTCAAATGGCAAGTCAGGGATAAGCTAATAAATGAAGAAAAGAAATTGTTTTCTAAAAGGGAACAAACTCTTTCTTCCTTTTGCCTCATTTTTATGGTTGGCATTGAATTACATTTTCCATTTCAGGTTTTTTTAATGCCGATCCAGGTTTCATCAGCATGTGTACCACTGAACACCACCAGGTCCCCAGGTCATGATCACAGCTCTGTGCAGCTTCCCAGCACCTCATCACAACAGGAGCAGCCCAAGTCTGCCAGACAAAGCACAAGAACACGTGCACGAGTTTCACATGTACCATTTACTGCGTGGCTGAGGATGATTCTCATCCCCTTCACTGCTGCTGAAAAAGAACCTAACAGCAGTAGGAAACACCAACCAAGACCTTGCAGTTGGAGGATCTTGTAATTTTATGCAGGTCCTGAATCCCTGAGGAAATATCCTGGAGTAGCAAAAAGATTATCTGCCTTTTTATTCAGCCACAAGGGGATTTATCTAAGAGAGGTGCTATATCAGAGGAATTCCCTCATGTGATGATGCCAAGAAAATTTTTGATATATTATTTAGAGAAAATGGGCTAAAACTCCACGTTATTCAAAGCTAATTCCTGTTACAATCAGGGTTGTCATAAGCAGGCAGCTTAGGCATAAAATCAATGATTAAAAATGTCAGTTGATGCTCGTCATCTAAGAAATGGCAGAAACTACCAGAAAACACTGTAATTTAGACATGTTAAAACAGGCTTTAGAAAAAAAATCAAACTGTTTTCTCTGTACACATTAATGACCTCCTTTCCTTCAGCAATTAATTTTTCCAGCAGTGCCCCACATTGTGGGGAAATTGCAATACATTAATTTATTTTCCAAGTAGGTGATTTTAAACAATATTAAAGCAGGACAGAGCCAAATAGTTACATTTCTTTCCTCTGAAGAACTGAAGGTCAGTCTTCCCTACTGTCAATATTTTAGTCCTTAATACATCTATTTTCTTAAGATTTTTGTTTTCTTTTTAAATCACATAAGCCCTTTGATAGGATAACCTGATTTTTGCAGCTAATGCTGCTCCAGAAGTCAGGTCTCCTTTGCCCCTTTCCCCTGTATTTGTAGGTTTCCTGTCATGAGCACCCTTCTGCAGCACCAGCCCATGAACATGCCTGCAAGCTGTGGGCGAGAGACAGAAAAGTGATTAATGGAAACAGCTTCCCCGTAGCCCATGTGCGAAGGCAGACACCCTGCCAGACAGGAATACTGCTGCAGTTTTGCCCACTTCCAAAAAGCTGAGTTTATCTGCAGACAGTCCTGTCCTCAGTCGAAAAGTTCTTGTCAAGCTGATCACATCCCATCGAAGGGAGGGCAGGCCACATTTGGGGGATGTGGCCATCACTCAGGAGCATGAGAGGTTGTGGAAAACCAGTAAAGCCACTAGAGAGTGAGCAGAGCCTTGGAAGGAAGGGCTGGACCGCAGGGTGCAGCAGGGACTGCAGGGATTTTGGTGGAGGTTTTGTTTGTTTCTTTGTTTGTTCTTTTAAACCCTCATTTCTATTCCGTCTCACTTTGAGGTTTTCCATCAATCTTTCATTTTGAAGCTCAGACCCTGGGGTTTGAAGTCTTTTGGTGTCCTTGGCAACTGTGGCAACGGAGTGGTGCTGCAGCTGGCCTCAGAGCTGGCACTGGCTGGAGGCTCATCAAGAAAGGGGGATCTATCCATAGACCATTCCATTTTCATTCAAAGGCAATATGAATGACCTTAAGAAATAGACAAGATGCAAAAGGTTCTAAAAGCTCATGATTTGTAATGTTACAGGCTGTGTGACTTGGAAAGGCATCTCTGGAGGTTATCTTGTCTAAACCCCCTGCTCAAACAGGTCACCCAGGGCAGGCTGCTCAGAGCAGCATCCACTCAAGTTTTGAACCTCCTCAGGGATGGAGACTGCTCACCCTCAATGGGCTGCCCAAGGGATGAGGAAGCAGCTGATGGGCATAAGTATTTCAGTTTCAGCTTTTCTAACATGTGGAATGTAGAAAGTAGTTTCTCTCTCTCAGTTCATGCTTAGCGCAACTATAAAAGTTGGTTTCCAACTTAAGATGTATCCAGTCAAATATATTTCCCATTAAACTAGTGAATCAGAGAAACATCTAGCTTGGAAAAAATCTTTAAGATCATTGAGTCCATCTGTGAGAGGCATGGACAAAAGACTACAAAGAACTAGAAAGTGCCTGTTTCTGTGAGCAATCCACAATTCCTCTGGTGTGAAGGCACTTTCAGCAGCATTTGACACCTGTGCCAGGTCCCAGAGCAAGAAGAGAAGGCTGCCTTTGTCTGTGCAGGCTCTGCAGTGCCTGAGCACGTCATCCTGACCAGCTGAGATTCTGGTTGTAGGTTTATTTTGCAGACTATACACACAACACCTTGTCTTTTGCACAAGGTTGCTCTTTCCAAATATAAATGCCCCTGAAAATAATCTTACAAGACTTCAATGCCAGCAAACACTTGTCATGATACCAAGCACGGAGAGCTAGCTAGCCAGCTGACCTCCACTGTAGGGTGTCTTTCCACCCGGGGGCTAGCAGGAACACAAGCACTGTTCCATTCCATCGCCATTGCTGGCAGTGTGCTTGATGGCTGCAGCCTCATTGTCCTCCCCAATAAACCTGTGCGAGTGGTGGAACAAAGCCTGTGAGCTTCCCCACAGCACCCCACTGTCCCTGGTGCCACACAGAGCAGCCCCATGGGGAACCACTGGCTGAGATTTCAGAATATGATGTAGCAGCATTCTCCCAAACACTGGGAAAGGCATCCAACACTGTTCCCAGCAGGTGCCTGCCATTGTGCCCCATTCCTACCAGCCAGCTCACTCTTGGGAGCAGCTGCTTGGATGGTGCAGTCTGGGAATTTTGCAGCCTGGATGTCAGCGCAGTCTGGGCATGGCCCTGGCAATGTGTGCTGTGCAGTGAAGGCAAGCCCCCCAGATGGTGAGTTTAGGTTAGTCTGCTTCCCTTTCCTTGGCTTTTTCAGCTGCAGGGGAAGGAATGCTTGCAGGAAGTACAGCAGGGCTTGACCCATTTATCTTTCACCTCCCTCAGGGCCATTCCAAATCAGCCCGACTGCACCACTCAGTGTCATCACTACCCTCACGTTTTACAGCTGGTCTGCTTAAAATCCCCTTCAGGGTTCCTTTATTTCACTAATAACACTGTCTAACTGCCTGGTGCACCTGTGAGCCCCTTTAGGAGTACTTTAGGAGTACACCAGGGACAGCACCATCTCCTTGCTGTTTCACCACTCCTGGATGTGCATTATTTGAATAATAAAGTTGATGAAGTTTAAGTCTATTTTTAAAGAAGGATCTTTTTTCTGCCTGACACAGAGCAGACAGCATATGTCTTCTGCAAGGGACCCCTGCAAGACCTGGAAATACCAGTTTCCCTGGAGCAGTTCCTGCTGTTTTGGCATGCCAAGCAGTCCCTTCCAGGGACTGGGGGGCAGAGGCTGGTGGGAAGCAGTAAAATCTGGGACAGTTTGCCTCTCTCTTCACAGGCCACTGAGGCTGAGGCAAGCCCAGAACCTCCATTAGATCCCAGTTCAGCCTCCAGTTGAAGCCTTAAACTTTGCTGTGGTTTTACTTGCTCCCCTGATGTGCCAGGGATGTTTCAATTCTTTACCAGCTGGGATGCAGGGTAAAAGTGGGCGACACACAGAGACAAGGGACAGAAAGAATTTATGTCTCTTAATCTGAATATACTAGAACAATGCTTGGTACCTGACCCTCAAGTTATTAATGTATCTCTCCTGTTTACCTCAGGGATGTTCTGTGGCATCACTTTGAAGAAAGCTATTTGGATATATTAAAATAAAGGAAGCATTTGCCCAGTCCCTCCTGCTCTTGCACATCCAGCAATTACAGACTGACATCCAGAGCTGGGCTTGTGTTCCTCTAGGATCTAAAACTTATGGTTTCAGTTTTCATATTTGCAAACCTGCTTCCACAAGTCTCTTACTGTGCAGTAACTCACATTGTGGATCTTTATAAGTCCATATGTCTGTGATGAAAAATAAGAAAAATTTATTTTTCTTGTTGCTGCAGATACATAACACTACAAAGTTAGCTTGATTCTCTTAGAAACATTTCTGAGCATGTGAAGGGAGTGAAATCACAGATAACTCTTCCAGCTGCTGGCTTTTATGAACTGAAAACCAAGTTGTAAAAATCACCCGTCACCCCAGAGATAAATGAAGATTGAGAATTTAAAGAAGAGGGGTGAGTCTCCTTTAGCAAGTATTCAGAGAGAAGCAGACAGTTATCTTCACCAGGTGCCTGGGTTGTTGTACCCTGGGGCCAGGATCACTGCCCAGCTGGGGAGTCAGAGAATGAAGAGCAGGTGAAATTCAGCAGTGAGAACTGGAACGGAGTGAAACCAACACTGCAAAATTAGCCCTGTGCATCAGGAGATCACTTCAATGTAGAAAGGGAGCAGCTAAGAAATCCATTAATATTCCATGAAACTTTGGTTTTCTTCCATCAGTCATTGTTACAGTGGATGCCACCCTACACATCACCGGATGACGTTTTTTGTGCTCTGTCTGTGACGTGCGTTACTGCAGGACAGTGCCTAGCGCTGTGAGCTGCTGAT
This sequence comes from Onychostruthus taczanowskii, assembly GCF_017590055.1. Lineage (NCBI taxonomy): Eukaryota > Metazoa > Chordata > Aves > Passeriformes > Passeridae > Onychostruthus > Onychostruthus taczanowskii. Next base: position 134,042 of record NW_024499018.1, on the reverse strand, counting down.
AACCTATATACCTTCACAGGAGGAATCAGGAGAACAGGTTTGCAGTTTTACATCCCGTGGTGCCCACCAGCACCTACTTCCCTCCCAAACTCTGTGCTTCCCCAAGTCTTAAGCGGTGCTACTTTCATTTTGTGAAAGTGCCCTAAGTCTCATCAGGCAGTCACAGCCCTGCTCATATTACTTCATTGATCCGGTGATAAAAAGGTTTCCTTTTGCTCCAAATACCACCCACAAATGAGGTATTCACAAGCATCATTGTCTGCTCAGCTGTAGACAGCTCCACTCTCCATCCTGGTGATGGTTTCCAACAAAACAAATCACTCTGTTTCTGTAAGCAGTGAGGCTGGCTCGTGAGGCTGGTTAATATGTTAAGAGGTGGAAAAACATGAGTTTGGTGAAGAAACCAGCACTTGTGCACTCCAATGGTCTCCCCACACATTTGGGTTGGGTTGGCAGTGAATTCCCAAGCTCCATTCCATTAGTGTCAGGTGCTGACAGTGCTTCCAGGAAGGAAAAACTCAAGCTGACATATCAAGTGTGTAAGAAAAAGACAAAAACCTGCCTGTGGGGTGTTTCCTGGTGTCCAGGCAATGATGTGATGTTGACCCCTTTGGGCATCTAAACACCATCCAAGGTGTTTAAACTGTTTCAGAGTGTTCAGCCAAGACCTCAAACCTCTGAACACATGACTTTTGGAGATGTTGTACTGAGTAAGATGCACCCTTGAAGGAGAGCCCAGGCAAAGCAGGCAGGAGGGCAAGGGGCCAGCAGGAACCCAAGCAGTTTATCTGTCCTGCCATCTCCTCCACTGTCCAGCACAGGCTGTCCATCTGGAAAGCCCCTTTGTCCAAAACTAAGCTGCTCTTCAAGCTTCAAAACCTCAGCTACTGAATCATTGCTTTCAAAACCCCAAAAGCCTGGCCCCTTGTTAATGTGGAAAGCAACTTTTGAAAAGCATTTGTTCCCCTACCTTGTATGAGTTGCTCAAAACCTTGCCAGCACTGGGGATGGACAATTTCAGCATTTTTTCCTCAGTTATCTGCATCTTGAAAGCTGCTGTCTGGTCAGCCTTGAAAACAACTTCCCAGAGAACATCTAGAAGCTGCTTATTTTATTTTGCAAATACATTGAAAATAAATGCTTCTGTTGCACTAAGAAGGAATATTTTTATATTTTTCTTTTTTAAGTGGATTTTTATTCTGAACTGTTTTATTTTGCATTTCATTGAAACAAAATGTTCTAAATAGTGGATTTGAAATTAATATTTATCTCATTTTGTAAAGGAAATTTCACGCTTTGGGCTTCCTTTTCATTTTGCTGTGAAAACAAACAGCAACAATCTGTGGGTTTCCCAGGAAAAGGAGTATTGAATTTCAACCAGATTTGGTTAAAAAAATCTCAATTTTTATGGTCTCAAGCATATGAATTGTGGAGTTTTCTCAGTATCATCTTTACAAACAGTGGTATTTTTTCCCCCCCATTTTTCCTGAAGTTAACAAAGATTAGTGAGCTAGCAGAAGAGGCTAGGGAAGAGTCTAATTTGTTGCTTCTTAATGGTACAGATGTAAAACATTATCTAGATCCCTATTTACAGCTAATAGCAAGATAACATACCCGAGAGACAAATCATAGGCTCTGTAAAGTGCATGATAGCTCCGAAACACAGCACCCCACAGCATTCAGCAAATAACAAAGGCTTGCAAAGGCATTATTAAGTTTATTGTTAGAGAGTAATGATGATGTGAATGGACACAGGACTATAAATAATATAATTTCATGAAAGGCTGCCAAGAGCAAAAACTGAAACCAGCACCATTGTGGCACGACGGCGGAAGTGAACAGGGGTGAAGCCCTGCTGAGAGTGATGGAGGAGGGTCCTGGACCAGCTGCTCTGAAAGCTGGTGGGAGGGTGCTCAGCCACTCCAGTGACCCTTGCTTAAAGGGAAAAAAAACCCAGTCTGAAATCCCATTTATTTGCCTTCAGTTCTTGTTCCCAGGCTTTTGCCAGGATTGCAGTGTCCCTGAGGGGGAACGTTTCTTTTGCTGAAGTGTTGGCTGGAGTGGCATGAGATGCCAGGGTGGGGGGGCCCCAGGCATGCTGAGGTGGGTGGGTACCCAACACAGCTTCAGCAGCAAAGCTTTCAGCTTAAATAAAAGAAAAAAATCGTTGTTTTTTTTTTTTTTTTTTTTGCATTTCCTGATGAGAGCAGTCTCGTTTGCCAGACTAAAGCACTTTTCTCTTGTGTAATCTTGTGGCAGAGCAGGAAACCTGCCCTGCTGATAATTCAGGAACACGCTCCTCTCCCCGTGTTCCATGCAGCACTTCCCTCTGGCCCCACAATACTCTACACAGTATGATAGATCCCAATAAATAGTCATGTAATATCCTCATCTTTTTCTAGGGTTACATGAGGACGTCCACTGTGCACAGCCTGGGAAACTGCCTTGAACAACAGTATCCTGTAAGTCCCTTTAGGCACCAATGTCACAGAAATGACCCCGTTGTACAGGCATGGGTGGAGGTTACACTGTCCCTTGTGCCTGCTCTCTTGGAGCAGGTTCACCCTCATCAAAAGAATATTTGCATTGGAATACACAATTATTTGCCAGACTTCCCACCCTGGGAGAGTTACTGTATAATTAATTATTAAAAGGGCATTTAACAGGGGGAATGTACAGATGGTCAAACTTGCTTTATACTCAGTAACAGCTAACGTGAAGGTTAAAGGAGAGGATGAGCTTCTAATGATGCTGTCAGATGGCAGGAAAAATAATAACTTTTCTGGTAAGAGGAAAACTACCACTATTGGCCAAAATATTTCTGTTTAAAACAAGTTTTTCAAGACTTTTCCCAGCCATGGGCATGGACAAAGAACAAACTATTCTCCCAGGCTTGGGAGAACAGCAACTGCTCCTCTCCAAAACTTGTTAATTTTAAAACAAGATGGTTCTTCTAGATAGTCTTATCTTTTCCTTTGTCTTTCATTCTACCAATATCCTCTGGGGACTACTCCAGAGCCCGATTAAAAGCCAGAATCCAAACTGAGCACACACTGAGCCCTGGCCCCCAGCAGATCCTTGCCTGGAGGCTCAGCTGCCCCAGGGTAGTGGCCTCAAGCTCACATCAGTACTCTGGCTCTGGCATCACACACATTTCCCATTTTGTAATCAGAGATATTTGTTTCCACCTGTCCAAGAATAATCCATGGGAAGTAATACACATCTCCACTACTGAGGTCAGATCTTGCCCTTCCAGTACTTCATCAGCTTTGTCAGTTCTAACGCTGTCCAAAATACAAATTGGTAAACTTTAGGCTCTTCAGTGATCTGAAAAGCTCTCTGGTTCTGAAAGCTGAACTTTCACCTAATTGCGTCTCAGTCTTCCCTCATTTTAAGTGGCCACAGGATTTTCAGGCACTACAGCTTTTAATAAGATGCACAGTGGCTTTTCCAGGACAGGCAACAAGATGGTGACTTGGCCAAAGAGGTTTTAAATTATCCTTAAATGATCCTGTGGTATTTCTCATCCCATGCCACTTAATGTCACTGTAACATGTTTGCCTACAGTCTTCTTTCCCTTTATCTTACACTCACACAGATCTGCACATGCTGAGGATCCTGCTAGAATCATGTGGAAGAGGAGGTATTTGAAAAAGCTCTTGTTATAAGAAAAAAATTTAATTTTTTTCCCCACACAAGGAAAAGGGTGAAAAATTACTGTGTTTGTAAATGACTGGGGGAAAAGAAAAGCAGTGGAGGAACAACGTGGGAGAGAAAATCCTGCCTGTGCTTTCTGGAGATGGTTCTTAGCTGCAGGGATTTTTTGTTTACTAAGATTACCAAATACCTCTGCAATCTTACTGTGAACATTTAAATAGCAATAAGAACTCTCTTCTTTGAATAATATCTCAGCCACAGCTCCATGTCATTCTTAAGGACCTTTAATGTTTGGTGATGTCTTAAAAATTAGTAACAGCAACAAAGCTGGCAGAAGTTGCTAGTGGGGGCTGGCTGGCACCCTGCCACCCAGTGTCTCACAGCTGAGGTAGCAATCAAACCCTGGGACTCACACCACCCCAGAAAATCATGCTTTGGGGAGGAATTAATGCTCATGCTAGACCACCAGCTCAACTCACCTAAGAGAACATAGCAGCTTTCCTTCTCTGCAGTCCTCTGCAGTTTAGTGCCAGAAACCAGTTAAGAATTGACCTTTCCTCCTGTAATTTCAGTGCATTTGGGTATTGTTCTTCTGTGGATGAGGATGTGCTGAGTTCACCATTTCCAGCTGCACCCCCACCACTCCTGGGTAATTGCACAGAGCCTGAGCGCAGGACGCTGACCTCCTCCTGCTGTGACACACGTAGCCACATTCCCCAGCAGGGATGGCAGTGCTGATTTATCCAGCAAACCCAGTTATCTTTTTTTCATTTCCCACCTTAAAGATTCTGTGTAACTAGTGGGACTCCAGCTATATTCATTTTTATTACTGAAGGCTTCACCTGTGGATAGTGGTGGTAAAATTAGAGCTTGCTTCCTCTTCTCTGACCCCAGTAATTATGAAGATGAATGTCTGCTGCTGGGTTTGATTAGACAACGTTCCCTTAAACTGTGAAGCACTGTGTGAAAATACAAAATTTGGAGTGATGAGTGGCAAGAAATTCACAGGAAAGCCGTACTCTTCCTACCTTCTTCATTTACTAGATTTTTACAGAACCTGTTACATTAAATCTAGTTGCATATGTATTGTTATTATTAGATTATTTCAGATTATATTATTATTAGATTATTTCTAGATTTTAGTGCAACCCTTCCTACGTGAAAGCCAAGTACTTAAAATATTTACTGTGTACTCAAAGATGAAAGCCCATACTGTAGGATCAGTAATCCTGGGATCCTTAGGCCACAATCTCACTAAATTAATACACATTTAGTAGTTAATGTTTAAGTAGCTAAAATTGCTCTGGGCAGCCTCCATTTCCCCACACTTTCCCCATGCACATGCCTCAGCTAAAGCATCATGCTGTGCATATTGTCTTGTACTAAGAACTCGGCTCCCTTTGGGGTAAAATTGTCAGGTACTGTCAAAATTTGTTATGTCAGAAGTGCTATTCTGTATACAGAAACCCTTCAGTGTCCATCTACGCCAGGGCTCAGCACTCAGCATCTCTGGGAAGAGACGTGAAATCTCTGCGAAGCAGGCTGAAGGGTCTGCCCATGTCACGTGACTCTGCAAGGCCTCAACCAGACCTGGAGATGGGAACTGGCAGCATGGAGAACCTGCCTTGCACAGCACCTCCCAGTTTTCCCCTCCCACCTTTCCCGGGAGAGCAGTGTGTCCTGCACACTCTGCAGATCCCCATCTGCTGGCGGGTCCGGCCTGGCCGCGCCCTGCTGGAGCCAAAAAGCCCTCTCAAGTCATCTGACTGTCTCTGACCTTCACCTCTAAGCTCATGCTGTTTGAGGTGCTCCTGGAGGCCCACAAGTGCACACTTAAATCTGATTAAATTTGAAGATATGTTTAAACAACACGTGCACTTGTAGAGATCACCCCAAAGAGGATGCCATCCAAATCAAGAGCCAGGAATCATGACCTTGGTGGGTGGGTTTGCTGCCCCAGGACCAGCAGTGCCCTGATGTGATGTTGCTGCTCCCTGGTCTCTACCTCTTTCAGCTCCACTGTGAAAATAATCTGCTGTAAAGTGAAAATCCCCATGGGAAAAAGGTCTCATCTTGTTGCTTTCTCAGCGGGATTCTTTTGCAATAGGTCAGATAGCTTGATTGGAAGAGATATACTCAGGGCTGATTTGGATAATTAATTACCAGCCATGACCTCTCCACTTTTGAAGTGAAGTTATCAGTGATCATACCTCTTTTCCAGTTTCTCTGTGACAGGTTACCTCCAGGTTTTTGTCATTACAATATGGCAATGTTTTTTTCAGACTGGATGAGTTTTGCAAATCCACATCCAAAGTGGTCTGAGGCTTTCTCTGTAACTTTGTCCCACTGATGTACCAGTGATGACTTTTCTGCACAACAGAGGAAAAGTACTTTGGAAATTATAAATTGGCTTTTGTGAAGCTGTGGTTTATTTTATATTGATCTGCAGCTTCTTCTTCTTGCTGCAGCAGTTAACATGTCCTAAAAATGCTGAATTGCTCTAATGAGAATATGGATAGGCTGTTGCAGAATAATTTCACCATCCTTCAGTTTTATAGCTAGCAGATTTATGCAATTGGTTGTTGTTTTTTTATTTTTTTTTATTTTTCTCCTTTTCCAGGCCAAAGGTTGCCTGAAGAAGACAGGAATCTGAAAATGTTGGTATTAATCAATACAGCAGCAGAAAATCAGCAATACCAGCCTGTAATCCTGAAGAAGTATTAGCACTACAATGAGAAGCATTCCCTGGTGGAACTGAGAGTTCTAGCAGTGGTTCCGGCATGCAGGACAGAAAAATGGGTTTGTGCCATTTCAGTCCTAGATCTCAGCTCCTGCCTCCTGTTCCAAAGATGTCCTGAGACTTTCTCAGCCTTGTCCCCTACCACTGTATTAGCACAGCCCCCAGGACAAGCATCTATGACCTGAGAAGAGCCATGTCCAAGCCTGATGTCTTCCTTCTTGCCCCAGTGGGCACTGCAGTCAGGAAAATGCCCAGGACTTGTGTGGCCAAGCCCCTGGCTCTGTGCTTGGATTCATCCTCTTCATTGGAGTTCATCATTTTAATTTTTCAAACAGAGCAGCCATGCGATCTCCAAGCTGAAATAAAATTAAAAACAGAGAGAAGAACGTACCATGCATCTGGGTTTTTTTCAGACAGGAGATGTGTGAGTGGCAGTTTAGAAACTGGCCAGAATACCAGGGGTGCTGATGCTCAGCAGTGGCTCTCTAACACCATTCCCCAGCACCATCTCTGCCCACGATGTCTGCTCTGCTATTCTGGTCTCAGTTCCCCTGCTGGCATGGCTCAGCAGAACACGGGCACACACACTACTACTTCCTCTCCTCCCCCTAAGAACAAATCCAGGCAAGCAGAAAAACTATTGAAATTTGAGCAGTCTTTCTTGAGCAGAGGGAGCTACTTGTTTAGAATTAGTAGGGTGCCAGAAAGAGGAAAGCATGGGTGATGGGTTTTACTGGAACAAATTCAAGATGGAATTAAATGAGTGGTAAGACAGAGTGACTGATTAAAGTTTGTATTTTTAGGGATATTATTGGACATGACAGCCTTGCCTGCTATAGCATCACATAGCTTGCCTTGTTTTTTGGACAAATCTGAGTGATAGTGTTAATTACTCATACAGCCAAATTTTCAGAACGGGTGGGGGAAATGTGATTTTCCAGGACATAGGCATCAGATCCAATTTATAGTCTTTATTCACTCATTGCTTAAACAGATGAGATTGAATTTGTATTACATTAATATATACTTTCTTAAGTGGCCTAAATGTGTTGCTTCTGTGGCTCGCCTTTGCTTTTTGGGCGGTAACATATAAGTTTGCCTTTCATGTGGTTTTTGTTCAGTTTCTGCAAACTAATTCTCCTCCTGGCTGCAATATTTTCTCTTCTTGAAACAGGCTTTCCGTGCATTTAGAGTTCAGTTCCCTTTTCTACCTGTGTAGAAAAGGGAGTACGTAGTCTCCAGCTAGAAAACCAAAAGGAATATTTAGGAATTTATTTAAATAATAGAAGTAATTAGCATGGGCATCTACAAACAAATTTGATTCATTGAGGCAAATCAATATTAAAAGGGAAAATCCCTCTGTGTACTGTGCTGAGGCGCCATAGCAGTATACTGCTTGACCTGCCAGTTCTTTAAGAGACTTCCCAGTTTTTTTGCTTGCCCGGAAACACTTAGCAGGTAGGTGTCTTCACATGGGACAGACAGTAAGGAGGGGAAGTGAGTTGCTTACACATTTGAAAGCACATGTTATTAAGAGACGAGCCATGCTCTGAAGGACAGTTCAGGTCTTGCCACTACTGGGCAAATGCACACTACATGAACATCTCCTGCTCCTTCTTGACTTTATTCACAGCCTTGTGGCTTTTGCCATCCTTTCTGCTGAAGAAGACATTATTCCCTGGAGCAGCTCTCTCCCTCAGCAGCATGGCTGGTTAGGTGTTTTCCTAGGACAAGAAAGATGTACTTTTGAGCCTACTGGTCAGGGTCAGGAGCTGAACCTTTGCAAAAACTCTCCCTGCTGAGTTAATACAGGGAAAGAAACTTCATCACAATTTTTCAAAGGAGATGGGCCTGTGCCAATTCTATGTTGAAAACAGCACAAACCTACATACAAGGTGAGACCCTTTAGCAGGTGGGTGGTGCTGGCTTGTGGACTTCATACAGGCACAGGTTTGAGAGAAGCATGACGATCTGCACTGCACCAAGGGCAGCATTTCTCACCTGTGCAATAGCCCCAGGGGGAATGCCCAAAAGCACTACAGAAGCTGCAGTCTAATAATCTATCCAAGATTTACACAAATTAAAGTTTTTCTCTGGATTACATGCTCAAGGGATAGTTTTAAGAACATGGAAATGAAAGTTCTAGTTTTAGACTCTACCGCTCCCACAAATAAGTCATGTTCAGTTTGCTTCTGCAAGCCATTACCAATAAAATACAATCAGGAGTATCATGGGAGGCAGATGGAGAATCCAATCACCTCAAAGGCAAATATTTCTCCCATGCCCTTACTTCTTCTAAATGTGTACATAAACATGTGAACCAGACACAGCAAGTTTTCATAACACAAACACAACAGGTACTTTTATCTTTGCTGGAGCCTCAAAACCTGATGTTATGTAAATACATTCAGAAAATTATTCCTTCCCCATCCTGTTGTTCTCTGAAATTCTTTTGTTTAAACTGCCAAACACACTGTGGAATGGGTATGTTAAGATCCCTGGTCTCCATAAGCAGATGGCTATGTGCAGAAGAGAGGTTCTGCTCTCAGAAGACTACTGCTGTGCTGCAAAGAAATTATGTCCTGACCAAGTCCCCTCCCAGTTCCTGTGATCCCCAGCCTCCTCACTGGGTTCAGATGAGGAGCAGAAAACGCCTTGGCTCTGAGAAAGCACTGCTCAGGATAAGGGACACATCCCTGAGTTACCAACCCTGTGTTCAGCACAAATGCAAAACACTGCCCCATACCAGCTACTGTGAACAAAATTAACTCTACTCAAACCCAAACTAGCTTGTCCATAGGCAAAACAGAAGACATACAAGGTACCACAAAACTTCTCAGATACACCTGTCACTAACTTTCTCCTCTTGTCAGAGGAAAACATAGCCTTCCACATTTGTATGAGTGGATTTCAGAGCTGCAAGATTGCTGTATTATCTCTGGGGGTTTGGCACTTACCTTGTCACCCCCTTCACAGGGATGTTGGATTTTGACCACATATATAAATTACTGAAGAGTTTAATTTCCGAGAAAAACATCAGGGTTTTTTTTAATGACTCTAAACATTTTTCTTCACATTTATCAACCTGCTTTCTGATGACACTGAAGAGATAATGATTCTGTGACACATTTATGCATGACCTTATGACAGGTATGGAAGGATGACCCCACTACACAGAGACATTTTCATCCCTTTGCAATCATCCACTTTATCATTCAGTAGGTGGTTAATGGAATTTGTCTTCATGTGTCATCTAGTACAATTTTCAGAGTGCAGCCACACGCTAACATCGATGATTAACATCTCAAATGTGATCAGTTCTACAGCAGTTTTAATGAAAAGGTAAAAAATCTCTTCTCTAAGGACTACATATGCAGTCCATTATTTAACTTGATTGAAAAACAAGCCATTTTGAAAATGAATGTGATAATTATGTTTGAGATTGACCCAACAGAGACACCAGTGAGAAGAGAGAACACATGGAATCCAGCTGTTAACTGATTTTTGAGCTTCATTATTTCTGTTTATCAAACCCATCCACACTCAGACAAGACAATAAGTTTTTGCCATGTGCTGATGTGTGATATGCTGGTGTGAACACAAGCCAAACTTTTACTTCTCCCAAAAGCAGAACAGAACACCACAAAAAATGGTAACAGACAAATTAATAGACATAACTTGCGATTTTAAAACTTAACTTTATTGATTGTTTTGCAAATACATAGAAAGGACTTTGATGTTTAGTTTGCAGAGTTTACAGCACAGCTATGTTTTCTACATTTTTTTTCCTTTTTCAGGGAGAAAAAATCAATAAAATATAAAGTGGAGTCCAGTGTGATAATATAGTAGAATCATCATCTGCTTCAGAACAAAGACTATTAGCCGTCCTTGTTTGTGAAGTGCTGTCAAGCAGGGAATGATTTCAGTCCCTATAAACCTTAATCCCTGCAATGCCAACTATTGCAACTGCTGCTCAGAGTATACCTTACCTGTGAACCACACTTGTGCCCACAGAGAGGGAAATACTTAGGAGTGCTTTAATTTTTATTTTGCTTAACAAATTCATTTCAGAAGTGGATTCAAAGCTTGTTGCAATTATCTTGTGCGAACTCATGACATTTTCATAACAATACCACTATTTTAACACAATCTTTTGTCCTCAAGATACAAAAATTCATGTGTGACATACATATCTTGTCTCCTGTTGCTACAGCATCATTGCCGTATACGGAGAGAGCCTGTTCTCCTTTTATCCCCAATGTTCAGCACCATGTACTTTTGCTCTCTTGCATTAACACTGACACAAATAAGACACAGAACTCAAATGTACAGCACATATGACATTCTTCAAGTACTCTTCCACACTCTTGATCAAGTGTGATCCCCAAGATGGAGAGAAACAAATAACCTCTTGCACAGACCTTAGCTTCTTATTCCTCACAACATCCCTGTGAGGTAGGAAGAAAAACATCCCCTTTTCCAGCAACAGGAGACAAGGCAGAGAACACAGCTGTCATTCCACAAGGCAGTAAGTGGAGAACCAGAAAAGCTGAAAATCAGGAGTTCTTGGGTCCTAATTCTTTGACTCAGAAACCAAGGTGCTAAACTCCCAGACTTTAACAGGTCATTAGTCTTTTTATAGCCATGTATTAATGACAACAATGGCTTCTGTGCGTGTACCAGCAAAGTGAAGTCCTGTGGCAGAATCAGTGCACACCTGATCCTGCCCTCAGACACTTCTGTACTTCATAGATGTGTAAATGTTCCCTGGAATTAACTAATCAGTTCTACAACTAATGTAGCATAGATAATTGCAATAGATCAACATTGTCATTTATAGATTTCTTTAAGACTTGTCCATCTATTTAAATGTTTGTGTTCTTTGGTCTTTTTGGTTTTGTGGGGTAATTTTCCTCTGGATAAGTTAACAGTAGCTACCTTCCCTTTTACAATAGTTTTTATAATTCTCCCCTAAAACCATCATCCATTTTGGGTACTCTACAAAAACTTTGAGTGAAGATGAACAAAATGCTTTCAGAGACTACACCCATTCCCTCAGAGTAGCTCTTCAGAAGGTAAAGACAGGCACCTTTTGCTGTGTATAACACCACAAGGGTCAGAACTGTCACAGAAGTGTCTTCATGGATTAGGGAAGAGGCCTCTAGGCTGCTCTATTCAAAAGTGAAACTGTTTACAGTGAGCTAAAATAGTCAGGTTTTATTACATACAGATTTTTAATCTTCAAAACCTCTGTGAGCAGAATTTGAGTCTACCTCCACAGAAGAAAAAATGGTCAAACTTAATTCGTGTGGAATGAGTGCGTAACACAGGGAATACATCTAAATAGCCTAAATAGAGAAAACACATGAAAATTAACATGCTGTGTTAAGATATCTTGGAGCACTATGATAAAAGTAGTTTCAAGTCTTTGATGAAAATTACCTATCAACCAAATCACTTGTATACATTAATCATGAAATCAGCACTGGTCTTTGCACAACACACTTCTTTCCCACAGGCTCAGCATCAGGTCTTGCCTACAGATGCAGGCTACACAGTGGCCTACCACCCACTAGCAGGTGTTCAAGCAGGTTCACCCACCCAGGAGTTCAAGTCACAGTTTAGTATTATGGGAATACTTTTGTACTGGCATAATGGTGATTACAAAGGCATTTTGTTTATTTCTTTCTGGGATGAAGGGTAGCTTGTTACGGTATTGACAAGAGATTATCAAAGAACTGTTTAGGGTAAGTGCAACTATACAATATAACACCTCCAACTGAAGCAGTTTTACTGCTGTAGAACCCAAGTGTGGATCAAGACAAATTTTGTAGCTGTTTCCATGAAAGAGAAGCATTTCATATTTTAGAATAGAAAAATGCTGTACAAAGGCTAGTACAAGAGCTTAATATTGCATGATTTTTCTGTCTGGTTGCCTGAGAAATGTGTCACATTCCTTCCATTACACACATTGATTATGGTGAATCCCTTATTCACTTAATATTAGAATACTTTTCTATGTCGTGTGCTAAACATGCTTATTACATGTATGATAGGCATTATATAAACTTCTTGTTCATCTACATTTTACTTGTTTTTCAGTCACTTAATATGCCCCAGTCCTGATGTCACACATTATGTGAGGAATTATTTTAACTGAAGTGTTTTACGTGCTCCTATTTATATAAATGACAGAAATGACAGAAACCATTATATTGGAGAGAACATTGTATTTTAGTAAATGTTGATTTCCAGTCAATTCATGTTCTGTATAATAAAGACATATTGTACTGATTTGGTATGTGAGATCCAAAGCTGTTATATTATCTGTTTGCAAAAGTAACAAAATATAAAAATGATTTTGTAATTAACAGGGAAAATAAGACCTTCATCAAAATTACTCTGATAATATCTTTTCATTTTGATTGTCTCAAGATATGATGAAATTGGGTTCCAAAGTCTTTAGATTTTTCTGGTGCCTTCATTGACGAGTGGTGCATATTGCTTTTACCCTTAACCATCTGTATTCCCTTCAGAAGCCTTCATTGACGAGTGGTGCATATTGCTTTTACCCTTAACCATCTGTATTCCCTTCAGAAGCCTCTTCAAAGTGTCCACAACCTTCTCTTCCCCTGTTTCTCTGTGAGACACTGGAAGGACAGACCTGACTCCAGAAACTATATTCATTTGCCTTTGACTGGGATCTGAGGGGAAGCATTATATCTGGAGAATAAGAGCAGTTCATGTGGGAAATTGTGCAGCTACCAGTTGTCTGCATGAGGACGGACATTTTTTCATCTTTCTCCTTCACACTAGCCCCATTCTAGTTTGTATAACTGAAATATGAAGGGCCACAGTTGGACTCTGGGAGGTACAGGCCTCTCAGTACCAACAGACACACGCTGTGGAAACAGCAGATATATTTAGGTCCCAATTACTTCCACTGGTTTAAACAATTTTGTTACAGACTGATGAAAAGGTTCAGGAAAAGGAACATCCATATTCCCAATATCTCTCTACAGATACATGTATTTGTTATAGACCACTCCAGAAAAGAAAGACCCACACCTTTACAGGAGAATAGACATAAGTGCTATAGTTCCAGAGCAACAGATATCAGCAAACAAAGAGGCAATCAAAAGTTTTGCATGATTTTCTTCTAATTCTGTGTTAAAAAACCCTAGTATTTGGCAGAGAGACTACAAGGCTTTTTTTTTTTTCTTTTTTTACAGTGATAATTAACATTTTACAATAACATGATTCAAAACTTAAGAGAATATATTCACCATTCCATTAAAGTTGGTAAGGTTATGAAAGCAGAATACAATTAGGCTTATAGTTACAGCCTGAGTTTAACTATCTGGAAACTACTTAGAGAGCCCTTAAAAAAAAAAAAAAGAAAATGAAAAAAAAGTAACATTGCAAGACAGTCACCAATTTCTCCCGTTTGGAAACAAGCCTTCTTGCAAATGAATCCCAGTCTGTAATTCGCAGTTAAATCTGCCTCATTGGTATTAGTTTCGGTGAAACCTAGCAAAAAGGGAAAAAAAAACCCCACAAGAGTTGTCATACAGATAAAATCCAGCAGTACAACAAACCCTTCACTTCCACCTGTATCTACCATGTACCACTGAAGACTCGAGACACTGTGCTTATTTAACCTGCCATATTTGCAGTATGTCAGAGATAAATACTACCACAACTAAATTTTCTGTTTCAAGAATATAAGATATGCGTTGTGCTTGTATCCAGACTCTCAGCTTCATTTACTTTGAGATAGGTTATGGGTGTAAGGATGCAAGCATATTAAACTTGGGCACATGAACCCGTACTTGCCCCCTGCACAGTCTTCTGTGCAGTAACAGCCAATCTGTTGGAAGATGCATGTGAGCAGGGGATATGCAATCAAAGGTATACATATGCAATAAACACTCTGCAACTATTGCATATAGATACATTTGATGGGATTATTTGTTTGATAATGATATAATACAATATCAAATTTATATTTCCTAATTTTAAATGTCTTTCTTCCATTCACATTCAATTTTATTTGTTTAATGATTATACAGTTAATTCTAATTTTGCCTTTAAAAAAAAAAAAAGAAACCATTGCATTTTCCCATTCACATTAATTTTTCTGTAAGGACATATTTAAGTGTTCTATTATTTAAATTCATTTACTCACAAAATTCAATTAGTGATATTATAAGATGTACAGCTGGCCAAAAATAAAACACAGTAAGCCTAAATAGGAAGGTAGATGAGGAAACAAGGTGTAAATAGTAACAATACAGAGAAGACTTTGTATAGCAGCAGCGGTTAACATTAGCTTGGACTCTCACTCAGGTCTACACAAACCCTCTGAGAAATAGGTCTCCACAGAAGGTCCAAGCCTCTTTAATTATCTCCTGATTCCAGCCTAATGCCCCAGGACGAAGATCAGAAATAACTCATGTGCTCTTACTTTTTCAGGATGAAAAACAGTTCCAGGGATAATCTGGCCCCTAGCTGATTAATGTGCCCAATGGAAGCATCACCTACTGCATCCTCCTGCCTCCCTAACCCATCTTTTTCAGTTAACAGTACTCAAGAAACTAACTCATGAAAGAATAATTTATAAGTGCCTTTTCAAGCATTAATGCCTCTTTCTTTTAGAGGTACAGGGCTGTATTTTCTGTACCACTTAGATTTCTACGTGATCTTTCCTCCAGTCTCTACATATCATCATTTATAACTTTATGAGACTATCCACTGAGGAAAACTTAGTTCATGAAGAATGTGTTTACTGTATCAAATGCTAATGAAATGTTTTCAGTGGATAGCAACAATTCATTGATTTTTCAAAGTTGTGTGTGAACTAGGATAAAAATAGATGTGATACGTACAATGCATCAGCATTCCTGGATTAGTTCCAGAAATGTTTCTACATTTCAGAGTCCAAGTTACTATGTGCCTCACTTTATTTGGGCCTATTTGTGCCACAGACAGGGATGGTTCCATTGAAGTAAAGCTAAACACTGGAGGATGAAGATAGAAGCACTAAAATCTGTATTCTGCAAACAACAACAAAGGCAATTACTGGAGAGATTTCTATTATTTCTGATGCTGTTGATTTCAGTACCATCAAAATATCAAGTGTTTTACATTTGATGAGCATATTCCATTAAATGTGGTGTCTGCACATCTGATGCTCACAGCTGTCATTTGTGTGTACCACTATCCACTTCAGATGGGTCTGATGCCTGTGAGTCTGATGTGCAATAATGTCTGCTCAGGATAAGGGAGGTGGTGAAAGCCCAGCACCACCCAGAACTGGACCCAAACACAACTTTTGCTCTAACTAAAATGTGATTAAATAAGCAGAAAAATGCCAATGTAATAAAACAGATGGTTTGTGCTTGGAAAACAAGGAGCAATCAAGTCTGAAATGCAGAAAGCATTTCAGAACTCTCTGAGTCCACTAGAGACAGTCAATCCAGTATCACTCTGCACTGAGGACAGCATTTAGTAGGGCTGAAGGGGCTTAATGCAGACTGTATTCACAGTGCACTTCCTATGGCACATCCTAAGCAAGACAGTCTTAATATTATTTCACTTGCAGGAAGAACACCTGATCTTGGAAGCTTCAAATACTTTGCTAATTTGGACAGGTAGGTGTTCTGGGAGGAGTTTGCCCATGCAGTCCAGTATGTGGCCTCTCAACTGATAAGACACATGGGCTCTGGGGCTTGTTGCAGTCCAAGCCTGTTGAATCTCTGATTTCCAACCCCAAAGTACTCTTTTCAGCTACACAAACAGCCCTATGCTTATTTCATTGAATTTCCATGAAGCAAGCATTCCTTCAGGTTCTGATTCTGAAAAAGGCTGAATCCTGTTAAGTTCCATTGGCCTTAACAAGGAAGAAACAGCAAGTTAGTGTTCAAAAATGTAAATTGAGCCCTTAAAAACCAAAAAGAAAAAAAAAAGTTCCCATTCATTAAATTAATAAAAGTTGCTTATCTCTTATTAACACCTATTTTTTTAATTTCAGAGAACTGCAAACCACAATTCTAACATCAAATATATATGTGTATATATATGATACAAAAATATCTTCTTAATGGTTTTTGCAGCAGGGGTGATTGATCAGGAAAAAAAACCCCCACAGCTTCCGTGTAATAATCAACTCAGTCTTGCAGCAGCCTCAAATGTTTCTTAAATGAAAATGTACTTCCAGAATATGAAATCTATATCCTCTATAACCTTGAACTCAGTGGTTGAACTTGCACAGACAATTCCTTTTTGAACATATGCTAGACTTGGCAGATGCTTTTTCTATACAACATGTTGTCTTGAACATTTTGAAAAAAACAAGCTTTAAGATTAAGGGGGGAAAAAAAGGTTGTGATGGGGATTTGTGACTTATCCTGATTATTTTTATAATTAAATACATTTGCAAAAGTATGTTCTGTCATGGTCTCATCAATGGTAAAAGGCAGTACAAGCCCAAACAGATTGCCTGCCAAGGTGATCTATATGCTAGGCTACAGCAAATCTTATTTAAGCATGCAAGATAAGCCAACATTTTTTCTTCACAGCACTGTAAAATCGAGGGTGAATTGTTTATTTTTTAAATGATGCCAGTCTATAATGAAGATTGTTGACTCTAAATCACGTTTCCTTTGACATTTTGTTTAGCAAATGTTCTTTAGGAGATGTTTTTCCAAGTAAGTAAGTAGTCTGAAATGGAACTGTACAGTCAAATGTGTCTCAAATATGGCCATATAGACTATGAATTTCTCCTCTCCAAACAGGAGTAGTCTACATGGAGTGAGGCAGTTACATATAAAGATACAGTCATCTCTTAAAATCTCATTTCTAGTGAACTCAGAGAGACATTTGTTTTAGTTCAGATCATAACACTGCATCTACTGGAGAAAAAGCTACTAGAAAAGGGGTCAGCTCCTCATTTCCCCCTGATTAGTTCTGTTTCAAACTAGGAAAATATATGATCCTGCTTTTACTGTGGCAATACAGTATCACTAAAGCTCCTGTCATCGATATAAATAAACCCAAGATGTCTCATTCAGAGAACATAAATAATCACAAGCACAACTGTTACTCTTGAAAGAAAGCCTGAGGCAGAGTTTTGAAATGTGAAAAAAAAGGACCAGGGATGCTGCAGTCTGAATAACTGCCTATCACTATGCTCAAATTCCTATTTTCTGAAATTCAAAACTAGGCAGAGAACCTGTAGTTGTTTGCTATATATGTAATTCAGGCCATCAAGGGTCCAATATTACACAACAGCTACCCAGTCTTGTTGTCAAAGATTTCCACAGAAGATTTGGTAAGGATGTCAATGATAGCAGGATTGGGACACTATGGCCTGGAAACATTCTTTACAAGATGTGGGGGGAAGTGCACTTCCATGCCACAGGTTTAATAAATAATTGAGGTTGATGACATGTTTTCAATCTGCAGTGGTGTAGGGACTGTGGGCACTTTTGTAAGGAGCCATACCTACATCACACCGACACCTGCACGTGCCCTGGCAGAGGTACACTCTTTGCAAACAAGCATTGCTTTGCAAGCACTTATGCAAGCTGCTTTCAAGGTAAGTACATGTAAATGCATAAACCAAGAAGCATCTACATTTTTCATGCCCACACCTCGTGATTTCACGCATGACTGCGGCAGCCAAACAAAGCAGACTGTGCTGGAGTTTGCTTTCTGGAGAATTAGGAAATAATGCCTGTGAAAGGTCCCTTCCAGGTCTTAGAGAAACATATCCCAGGGAGCCAGACAGTGAATTGTTCCAGTACCTCTCCTCAACTCCTAACTTCAGGCTACACTAAAGAGTGGAAGTTTATATCACTCCTTTGTAATATTTCCAGGAAAGCACCAAGGAACAGTGGGTGGTATTAATCTTTTCTTTGGACATAATTGCCTTGTCCAGTCATACTTGCTGCAAAGCGTAATCTCATGGCCCATCATTTTAACCTTATCACTTCTTTCTCTGAATTTTTTGTTTGCTTCTGCTTTCACTGCCTTGAGCATAAGCAGCTGGCCTTTATTTTGGGAAACACCACTTAATTGAATAGGTATCTCTTGGTCATCTCAACCAAAAAAAAAAAAAAAAACCCAGGTCCTTTCAAACAAGCAGGTTTGGAAAAAGTAAGGAGTGTTTTCACTGACTTCTGCAAACAGAAGTCCTTTGCTGTAGTTTACTTCTATTTAAATGCTTACTAAAAGTTGCACCTTCAAATTAATTATGAAGTTACTCCCCAAATTAAATCCAAAGCAAAGTGACTGACTGTGATAGATACAAACCTATAAAGATTATTTTTATGTTTTACTTCTGGCTGCTAGTTGCTTGACAGACAGATCAGGCCAAGAAAAAGAAGTCCTGGCATTATCAAAGTTCTAAAAAATTTATAATTTTTTATTAGATCAAAGTCAGAAGCTGGATGAATCATTTAATTTCCACACATAACTGCTGTATATGGAAGGTTGCTTCCACTTTAATTAAAAAATAATAATGACTTCCCTAAAATATGACATGGAAAGTTAGTAACCTAGCATAGTTAGGTCCAGCAAAGTGATTCTGTAGCAGTTTCCTGCACTCTGCAATTGTAGGCTACTAGCCTTTAATCCAACATCTTTTTCTCAGATAACTAAAGTTGACAGACTTTTATTGAAAATATCTAAGGAGAAACACACACAATCGTATTTAGTTATCAGAAATACTCTCTTATGGACCAGGAAATAAATGAAATTTCACAGGTCCATTGCTCAGAAAGTTTTCTTACTACCAAGAATATGCTCAAAGCCTTAATAAAAAACCCTTGCACATACTAAATGCTCTGCAGTCTGTCAATTAGGTGCCATAGCCATGCCATGAAGCTCTCCAAAAAGGAGTATTTTACTTCATTACTAAATATTTCTGAACTATTTTTCCAGCACAATTTTTATAATGTCATTCTTACTGTACTTGCCAAAGGAGGGTTGAACTGCCCCAAAAGACTTCACAGCACAGAAAAAAAAATTTGAAATCTCGATGTAGGGACAGGCCAAGAAGAATCTATATTATCAACCACACATGCACTCAGTTACACTCTAGAGTGCTACAGCTTTCCATTAATTATGCAGTTTTGTGTTTGCATTAAGTAAGACTTAAGAATGAATGTGAATGTCAAAAGGCAGGGGCTTTCTGGATTAATGCAGAGCATAAGTTCAATTTGCACAAGGCAGTCTTAGAGCAGCTCATTGACTGGCACCACTAACACAGAGGGGAAAACTGTAGTCACTCCTGTCAAGAAGACTCACAACTCCACCTAAAGTTAGCTGGGAACTTAGCTACAGAGAGTTAGGTAAGCTAGCTTATACAGTGAAAAAATAAATATTTATCCATCTCTTAGAGATTAATCAACTCCCATCTTCAAAGCACAGAAATTTCCTTTCCACTTGTCTTTTTAGTCTAGGTTATTTCTCCATCTCTCCTGGTTTTCCTAGCTTTTGATGTTTCCGACATCATCATACTACATCAGCTCCGAATTACCTCTCATTGTAAATCCCACATGTAATCTATTCAGTTCTCACCTATAACGAAGAAACTTACTTCAACTACAAGCCTTCATGTGATACGTATTTGTGAAGAATATTTGTTCTGACTCCAAACTGTACTGGTTTGTAAAATTACTTACTGCGAAGTCACAGCCAGTGCTTTTCTTGATATCATCTACTGTCAGTCCTTCCCAGATTTCTATGAGGGTCAATCCCTTCTTCTTGTCCACATCAAACACTGCCTATTAAGTTAAAAAAGCACATAATTATTTTTTTATTATTAAAAGAGAAAATGAGGATGTAAATGCAGTAAACATTGAACAAAATGGTCTGCTGAAGTTGATAGCATCCCTTCAGTAACATAAGATGCCACTTTTCACTTTCATGACTGACTAATACAAGTTTCTGCTACATTTTTTTGTACTGAGAAAGAGAATCTAGAATGTATTAGAATATCTAGAATCTAGTATGTGTTAGTTTTGTGGGGGAAAAGTGCAGCTGTTCATCACTGCAGGAAATGTGGACCATGCCTGCTGCTCCAGTCTGGTGAGAATGGGAGGTTCAAAGGAAAGGGCTGAGATGTTCTTTGCTGCAAGACAATGTCCACCAAGAGACCACAAAAGAAACGGCAAGGGAATGTCTCCCCATCCTTTTATTTCATTTCATGGCCAGTAGAGAGATCATCTTTGACTAACTATAAGTTTTCTCCAACAGCTACTGCATACCAAATGCAAATGCTAGAATTTTTAGAAGCTAGCAGTGAAAGACAAGATTCCCTGCAGTATTTTTAAAAGAAAGCCTGAGAGGAAGAGGCTGAAGGAGCAAAGGCAGTTCTGTCTGATGTCTTCATAAGATATGCACTCTACCTCTGATACTTACAAGAGCATCAAATAAAAATACCTGTAAAACAATGTGCACTTTAATAGTGCCTACCAGAGGGAGATACACAGGTTGCAATTCAGTTGCCAGGGAAACCATAAGGTCTAAAGTAATTTTCTTTAAAAATAAAAGTTTAGTAGCAAAAGACCAGTGAAGCTTGAACTTGAAATCAAAGTGAAGTCATAAGCTTGTCACAGAAGTGTCCTGAAACCTAGCAGTCCTTTGGGCACATGAAACTGCTTTTTATGGGACTGGAAAGAGACAGCTTCTTTAAGTCTTAAAAGAGATGCTCGGCATAAGGAACATTCCAGGCTGCTAGTGTGGAAACAGAATTGCAACACTATCCAAATGTTGTTGCATATTTGTATCATTTCCTAATAAAGCCAAAAGATCTGGTAATTGACAAACATTAGAGACATTTCTACTTGAACATTTTCTATTAGTCCTTGTTCTCTCTCGTTTTCTTTGTACCTTACATCTGTATGTGGTCAGTCAGTGGAAGAATAATTTTAAAAAAAGAAAACTTCCTTATTTTATTTTCCCTTACTTTGTGAAGAAAAATCCTTTAGATGTAGCAATATCCCACCATGAGAAAGCAAATTCTTCATCAGCACCTTTGATGCATTGTACTTGACATGATAGATGGCTCATAGAGGGACTATTCTAAGTCCTTAAAAATGTAAACACCAAAAATAAAAGGAGTATGATTACAGCAAAAAACCTTAAGTCACTTATCCTTAGCTGAAAAGATCCACTAATGTACTTTGATCAGCAACAGTACGAGATGCTTATGTGTACTTCCACCAGAGAATAAATTGCTTCACAAATGGAATCAAGTAAGGACAAAAGAACTAAAGCTCTGCTACAAACACAGGTTTCCCTGAAACAGTATGTAGTATACATGAAAGAAGATGCCAACTGTCTAATCCATGTGTGCTCTGCTGGGAAACAAAACACCAACCAAACCAAACAAAACAAAAGGACAAAAACAAACCAAAGGAAAAAAAAAACCAAAAAAAACCCCCAAAAAAACCTAACAAAAGCAAAGAACAATGCAACTTTGCCTCTCAAGCCATGATTACAGCCATATTAGAAAATAGGCATGTCACAGCAAATTGTCAGAAATACTTTGGGGAAAACAAGGAGATACACAGTTTTCATGCCTGTCATATATGGCATCTTTGTTCTGAAGGCATCTAAAGGTACAGTTCAGTATGCTAGATGTCAAAACTTTAATAGGAAATATATGAGTCCCAAGACCTCTGGATCTGAATGCCAAGGCCATCTTTTCCCTTCAATGGCAACAGATACTGAATATATTCTTCATCTTTGCTAAGATTTGCAATTGTTATTAGGGATAGAGAAAGAAATTATTAACAAGGAGTCAAGAAAAGTACTTTACCTTTTCTGTAATGATGCGGTCAACACATTGTTTCCCAGTAAGTGGTAAACTGCATTTTTCCAGGATTTTATGGACATTTCCCTGTGTTTAACAATATACAAATATCAGTTTTTAAAAAACTCAAATAAGTTCACGAAAATCAGAGCTGTAGCCATTCAGTGTTATTTAAATATTCAATGTGCTCAGAACACTCTTCACATTCACTTCAATGGCTAACTAGGAAGAATCTTACTGTACCATGGAGTGGACTCCTGAGTTTAGAAGTCCTGCACACTGTTGCTTAATAACCTGCCCTTCCTGCTACAATGTGAGGACAAGAGATATATGGAACCTCACTGAAGTGAGGACAAAAATTAGGGAACAACACTATGGGCAACGTATTTCCCTGTCTTATCCTTTATCACAAACAGTATGTACATATGTGATCAGCCACACACAGAGGAACTTCAGATCCCCAGAGTTCAAGTGCACAGTCATGCTGTCAAAACAGTAAATCCAGTTTATTTATCCATATTGTCTCTGGGAAAGTACTTGTCTTTTTTCCTTTCTTCTTCTTCTTCATTTAAAAAAAATAATAGTTAAAAAAATGTCTCTAGATCATACTATGTTAATGTAGGCTGCAAGAGCTATGAATGGATATAAGGCAGATTGATCATTACTTTTTTAGTCAATATTTGTAAGTGCTTCACAGAAGTAGCATTAAGTGCACACTTCTCTCATTACCCCATGCTTTTAATTTTTTTGTCTAATCATCAATTTTCAGTTATGCATTTCAAAACCCTCAGAGTATAACATGTCTCATTTAACTATTTAGAATCATCAGTTTACCTTAAGGCTTAATCAGGGGCCCTCTCACAGCCAGTTTGACTCCTGAGTGATAAGTCACAATGAGCAATCCATGAGCTTTTGAATTTATCTTTCTCTTCTTTCTCTGTGAGAAACTATTTCTTCATTCGAGTTACTTTCAATTAATCTACTTTTATATCCTGTCCATCTTGGGAATGTCCTTGTGCAATCTGCGTAAGGGCCAAGACGAATTTGTGCCATTTGTAATATCTTCATCAACATATCAGCTACGCTTTTTGGCCATGTGAAATGAAGTGTCTCTTCGTGGCACCTAACTGAGATTGAAAGGCATGGACTTACGGAGGTGACAGCCTGAATGGCTGCTGTGACCCTGGGAACTGATACATTTGAGCTTCACAACACTTGAGCTGAAGATTATTGTATCACCAGCTAGCCTCAAAGATGAAATGCATTTCCTGATCTTTTCAAAGGTTAGACTCAACGATCTTAGAGGCCTTTTTCAACCTAAATGATTCTGTGACTTTTGGAAGACATCTATCAGAGCACTGTAAGAAGAGAAATTTAAATGGAACTGCATGATTTTTACCATCTGAATTTATTCAGATTTATTCAGGATTTGTTCAGATAAAGGAAAAGACTATTGTGTAGATACATAAAACCTTAGGTGTTCCAGTCTGCTTTAAATAAAAAATTCTGTTGTTGAAGAACAAAAAAGTCCTTAGTCTTCCACAACACATTAAAATCAGAACTTTTCACAGAAAGGAATTTTCAATTCACTGTTCCACATTTCAGTCATGCCCAAATCAAGTTCTTAAAACCAGTCTCCATTCTGCTTTCCTGAACAGTGTAGGCAACTCATCTTACAATATGGAACAATTATCAGCCCTTACATTACTGTGTTTTGCAAAACTTGTCAATGATGGTATAGGGGTGAGGACTTCTAATTCTCTCAGGCAATATTTAGAAAATTAGACACAAATGCACTGTTTAGATATCAAATAACAAGCTTATATTATTCTTTTCCTCATGGCTACAAAAGAAGAGGTAATTTAGAAAAAATGCATTAAGAAAAACTAATGAATTTGACATAAGGTCCATTTGCCAAGTGTCTCTCAGTGGCCTAAGCATATAGAGCAAAAATTGAAATATCCTTCTGCAAATATGCCCTCTTGGTTCCTGATAATGCTGTAATGCACAGATTTTCTGAGTCAGATACTGTTTCCAGGCAGTGGTATTTAACTGTCATTGATGAACTCAACCTCAAAAGATAGGTTTTTTCCTTCTATATAGCCTTAATTCCTTGAGATTTTTGCATCATTCTGCTATCATCCACAACTTTTTTAGCAGGCTGTGGAAAGTGTTTCTTCTTGTTTCAACTAATTTCAGTCAGTTATCCCTACTTAGTTTATGAGGTAGTGGCAATTCTGCATCCACCTACTCCATTCCCTCATCATTTCATGTACTTGTCTGTTACCCTTCCTCAACAGTAGTTCTTAAACTGATGATTCTTCTACAATGCTGATTTCATGTTCTCTCACCTATCTTCTGTAGATTTTGGTTTTCATTACATGTAAAAACTTAAGTAATTTAAAATGTAATTAACTTGGGACTGAGTATATTTGTTTGTATTTGTAACATGATGCATATCAGAGTTTCAAAAGAATAAAGTTCCTTGAGCATTTGAGTCATACGACAGTTACTAGTTCCACCATCATAATTTAGTGTCAATTATATTCTGCCTGTGCTGCAAAGACTCAGTCTCTTTCTATGTTTAAAAACTGCAACATGTGTACTGAAAGGAGAAGGGCTATTAAACTCTTTAAAAACTTACTTTAATGTTTAACACGTCATTACTATTATTAAAAGAAAACAAACAACCAAACTTGAAAAGGATTAGAAGACCCTCCACAAGATCATAAGCAGACAAAACTAGCAGAAGAACTACCTCTTGCAGCACGTTTTGAACACGTCCACTGAAGGCACTGCCCACACCCCATGTCTTCCACTATATTTCCATTCATCAAATCTTGAGTGCTGTTGATTTACAGGAAATTTTCATGTCTTATGGTAGAGTTCTTATTTATTTGGAGAATAAGACTACAGAAATGTCCCTTTATTAGAGAGCCAGCAGACACAAGAGACTGTCTCAGTACATGCAAACTGTTCTTTCACCCAGTGGCACACTGGGCTTCGAGCAGGATGAAGGATTGCTCCTCTGATGCAGACATTCACATGCAGTAAGTTTTTGATAAAATATTAGGTGTAAAGAATTGAAAAGTAATGAGTTTAGAAAATCAGCTCTAGAAGATGGAGTCACCCCCAACAAAAGGTTTCTGACTTTCAGAACTGGCCTCATGGGTATTATTTGACTATTTAAAAAAAAAAAGAAAAAAAAAGGAAGAGCACCTGAAAACTCTTAACAGCAGTTTTGATCTCTAAACACTAGATTACTATAGGACATAATCTTCACATCTGAGCAAGCAAGAAGCATCAATATGAAGACCACAGAAAGGGGGTCTAGGTAAGAGGAAAAAGGGCCATTATAAAATAACAGTAAAATAAAAATATTGCATGTTGTTAATTTGGCAGTGCCTTTGCACAAAAGCAGAAGAAATTATTTATAAAAACCTGTAACTGCAGAAGTGTACACCAGGCACACTGTGCACAAAAGTGGACAAAGTAGATATACATACAACAAAATAAATAATTCTATGCCTGACCTGCTCATAACAGTGAATCTAACTCTGCTTTCCTTCTTTTCCTGTTTTCCTGTACTCCTACAGACAAAACAAAAACAACCTAGCAAACAATTTCCAAACACTGTTTTGGAAAAATATTTTAGCAGTCGTACCTTTAGGAGAAAAACTGGTTTGATTATATTGTGTGTGGACTCTAAGCCTTAACCAAATTCCACAGTAAGTAGACATTTAGCATAAATATTTATTCAGATCACATGAATACCTAAAGTGTGTGTCCAAGCAAATGGATAACTCCCTATGTTACTAGTTTTTGGGAGGCTGTGTGATAGTGATGCAAGCCATGAACATGAATTCATTTAATACTTTCATTTACTCATATATGCATATGAACACGACAACTATCAGTCTAAACTCAGCCCTGTTACTCAAAATGTGCTCCTTGAGATCACAGTTTAGTATAACTTGTGAAATTACAATATTTTTCAATATATATTTTTTTTTATTTTCAAGTGACAATTAATTTTTCAAATCTCCTTTAAAAAACACACATCGGTTAATATATTTACTCTCATATTTACATATTTACTATAGTTTATCATGCAAATTCTGACAAGACATACTACTTCAGAAAACACAAAATTAATTCTTGTTGCAGACAAATAATGATTTTGGAATAACAGAAACACAATAATTTTTTAAAAAAGTAAATTGCTAAACATTTGCGATAGAGAATTTTCTCCTTCAGTACATTTTTTCTCCTACATTAGAAGTTTCAAATGTAAAGCATCCTATGATCTTTTGGGGGGGACGTCTATCTATAGCATATACTATATCAATACCCTCACAAAGAAGTCTCTAGATTAACTACTTACACATAATGATGTAAGGGAGCCTGCATCTCATCACGCCAAAAAATATATTCTGTTAAGGTGTCAGTACCAATGTGACTGACAACTTCAAAGGCAAGTATCTTTCCATCACAACAAGTATTTAACCATGGGAAACCTCATTTTTCAAATTATTCTGAGGCAAAGAGTAGAGTAGCATCTACTACAGCTTTGGCAATGGCCACCCCCATTAAATTTGCATGAAGTAGCTAAAAAAATATGTGCAGCTTTTAAACTTGAAGTTAGTATTTAATCTTTTTTTCCCATGGTGAATGATTTACTTACTAGAGGAAAGGACCGATATTAACCTAGCCTCCAGCTGCATCACCATAATAACTAACAGCAAAACTCAAATCATCACAAAGTAACAGAATTAACATGACTTTTTTTTCCTGTTTCTTTTTTTTCCTGTTTCTTTTTTTTTTTTTTGTCTTTTGTGCAGCACAAAACACTGATTTAAAAAGTGCCAGAGCCTTACCTTGGCTGAGTGCTCCATGGTGACAACCACTTTGGTCTGTGCACTAGATACCAGGTCCATTGCACCCCCCATTCCTTTCACCATCTTACCCTGAAATGAAATTTTTAATGGAAATGTAATTTTTTTTTTTTTTTAAAGATAATATTGTTGCTGCAAGTGACAGCACAAGACAGTCAACTTTTCCTGCATCAAAAGCCCACCTATTTCATAACCACAGTATTCAAACATCAACAGAGGGAAAAGAGCTGTCTCATTCTTGGCTCTATATAATGCAAATGGGAGAGTGATGAGTAGAATAAGGAGAGCCACTGCCATGGCTCTTTCCCTGGCCTGTAACCGAAATCTGAGTAGTATCATTGGCTTAGTGGAAGCACTGACACTGAAGAGCAATGAATTTAGCTCCAATGGTTTTGTCCCATGAAAAGCAAAGTGTATATCTACCTGCTAATGGAAATGTCACTGCTTCCTCAAAAGAAATGTCTACTTATGAAATGCAGCAACAAGAACATCTGAACACTGTACATTCACCAGACAGTTTAGAAAGTCTCTTGCCCCTTCAGAAAGCCATGCTTTGTACAACTGTATCAGCAGAAACCAATTGGTTTTGTTCTATTCCAGATGTCTGTAGAGGTCATTTCAGAGTATGGGCAAATAAATGTGGCTCAGTATTCACTTCTGTTTGTCCCTCAAAACAAGCAATGCTCTCAGCCTCTGGACTCATTCTTCTCTTAAAGTGTGTTACAATTGCACGTGTTATCACAGCAGGTGTCTTGTGGTTTGGTGTTCAGCTACCTCTATTTTTACTTTCTGTAATGTTATGGCATTCAATCCTGCCTGCTTCCACTACCTTAAAGTGGATGCATCTGATCTTGGAAGGTAAAGAGGTCCAGACCTGACACACTACTGACGAGAAATGATCAGAAGTACAAAGTTCTGTGAGTATGAGCACTTTTGAACACGCTCTAGACCCCAATAACTAAAGACAGCAACAACCCCATATACCAACCCAGAGCTGCCAAGGAGGAAAGAAAGGGGAGTGCAAGAGGGGCTAGTAGCAAACATGACATAAGGAGGGCAATGAGGATGGGAAGGGCCTTGAGGGGAAGCCATATGAGGAATGGCTGAGATCAGGTCAGCCTGGAGAATAGGAGGGGAGACCACAGAGCAGTTACAACTTCCTCTGTAGAAGAAGATGAGGAGCAGGCAGTGATCTCTTCTCTGTGGTGACCTCTGACAGCATGTGAGGGAATGGCCTGAAGTTGTGTCAGAGCAGGTTTAGGTTGGAGATCAGAAAAGGGTTTTTCACCCAGAGGGTGGTTTTCACCCAGAGCACTGGAGCAGACTCCCAAGGAAGTGGTCACAGCACCAAGCCTGTGAGGGTTCAAGAAGCCTTTGGACAAGGCTCTCAGGCACATGGTGTGACTCCTGGGGATGGCGCTGTACAGGGCCAGGAGTTGGACTTTGATGATCCTTGTGCGTCCCTTTGAACTCAGAATATTCTGATTCTGTGATTCTGTCAATTTTACAGATGAAAATGAATTAATTTCTGCCTCAAATGGTTTGTATTTGCTTTTGAGTGGTTATATGGACAGTAATACAACATTTACTGTTACAGATATAAAACCTAAAATTTTATGATTAACTGCCGGGAAAACTTCCTAGTACAAAGCTCTTCTCTTGTGCTTCCTATTATCAGCTATGTGATCCAATACCTTACAAGTATCAGTACCTATGGTCCATGATAAAAAACATATGGAAGAGACTTGTCTCATTAAACTGCCAGGCCAGCTACTTGTTAGTCCAAGATCATTATGGTCTCTTATGTAATGAAGGCAGTTGTATTGGTTTAGCAGGGCCTGATTTTTGGTAGCAGGGAGTCCACAAAGATGTTTCTTGTGAGAAGCTGCTGGAAGCTTCCACTGCGTCCAGCAGAACAAAATCCTGATGGCTCTGAAGCTGGACATGTTGCTGGCCAAAACTGGGCCAATGAGAGAGGCTGGTAACACCTCTGTGATGACATATTTAAGAAGAAAATCAAAACAAAGTCACAAGGTTTCGGCTTCTAGTCAGAGAAGAGAAGGAGGTGAGAACATGTGAGGGAAGCAACTTGGAAAACACCAAGGTCAGTGGAGAAGGAGAGGGAGGAGGTGCTCCAGGCACCAGAGCCAAGATTCCTCTGCAGGCCATGGTGAGACCATGGTGAAGCAGCTGTGCCCCTGCAGCCGTGGGGATCCACAGGTGATGCAGAGATCCACCCACAGCCCATGGGGATCCATGGGAGATGCAGAGATCCACCCACAGCCCATGGGGATCCATGGGAGATGCAGAGATCCACCCACAGCCCATGGGGATCCACGGGGGATGCAGAGATCCACCCACAGCCCATGGGGATCCATGTGGGATGCAGAGATGCACACACAGCCCATGAGGATCCATGTGGGATGCAGAGATGCACCCACAGCCCATGGGGATCCATGGGAGATGCAGAGATGCATCCACAGCCCATGGGGATCCACGGGGGATGCAGAGATGCAACGTCAGCCGTGGGGGAGGTGCCCATGCAGGAGCAGGTGGGTGCCTGGAGGAGGCTTGATCCAGTGCAGACTGGTGGAGAGAGAGGGCCCAGCTTCCAGGCTGGAGCAGCTTCCAGGCTGGAGCAGCCTGTCCTTGGAGGACTGCACCCTGTAGAAGAGAGACCCTTGCCAGAGCAGTTTTGGGAAGAGTGTCTGCCCATGGAGAGACTCACGCTGCAGCAGGTGCGGTTTGGCTGCTGCTGGTGAGAGTGGACCCACACAGGAGAAGTTCACAGAGAATGTTGCCATGGGAGGGACTCCATGGCCTCTCAGGGGAAGGATTCCTCTCCCAGAGCAGCGGAAGAAAGTCTTGATGATGAACTGACCATGCCCTGTACCGCTGGCAGGAGGAAGCGGGAAGGGGCTAGGGGGATATGGTGTTTTAAGGGCATATTTTACTTCTCATTATCTTCCCCTGATTCTGTTAGTAATAAATTTCACTTTGTAACTACAGCTGAAGCTGTTTTGCCTTGAAATATTTCTCCCAGTCCTTGTCTCACTCAGGAAGCCTTTGTTAATTTTTCTTTTGCTCTTCTCCCTCCTTTGCCCAGTTGTAGCAGGGGAAGGT
The DNA here is from genome assembly GCF_017590055.1 of Onychostruthus taczanowskii. NCBI lineage: Eukaryota > Metazoa > Chordata > Aves > Passeriformes > Passeridae > Onychostruthus > Onychostruthus taczanowskii. Next base: position 103,804 of record NW_024499018.1, on the reverse strand, counting down.
GAGCGAGTGGCTCTTGTGGGTGCCTGGCATTGGGTCAGTATCAAACCACAACAGTAGTATTCACACACACACACATAAAAATATTCCCATTTCCCTGCTGTTGGCACAGTGAAGAACAAATCACATCTTCCTAAGTCTATAAACAAGCCCTTTGGCACTGTTCAGTCAGACTGATATTTAATATTTATCACATAAATTATCATTAGTACTAAATATTTCTTTGCAAATAGAAACCTGAAAAGGATTTATCTCTGTCCTTAACTTCCTGGCACTGTTCAGATCATTCTCCATCCTGCCTGGAAAAACAGAGCTCTCACAGAGACTGGAGTGACCTCTTACCTGCCTGCCAGAAACTCCATGACAAGATAATGCAGAGTAGCTGAAGATTACGTATTATCTCCACAGTAACTCAGAATATGTTTTCATTGAGGATCAGGCTATCAATACATCTATCCTGACAATGCCATTAGCTCATTTTCCAGGCCTTTTCGTTCTATTATCTACAAAAGACCTACACTGACAAGTAAATTCCTGAGGAACTAAGTGCTGATGAAGGGCAGCAACAAATGTACTGCTGAAGAAGCTGTCATACAGAACTGAGAGAAGAAACATCATCCCTTTGTGTTTGAAGAAAGAGGAAAATGCAAAATGAAGAGAAGGACTTAGGGATTTTAAATTGCTTCATCTGCTCCTCCTCTTTAGGAAAACATGTTCATCACTGGTGGGTGGTGCCTAGTAAAGCATATCAATTCAGCATTAAATGCAACTAGCCAAGTAATTACATGCTTTTATTTTAAGGAAGACCCAAAGTATAAAAGACTTACATTGCTCTCAGTGAACCTACCAAACTACCACAACTTGCATTTTTCCCCATTTCCCCCCACACTATACTGGAAAAGGGGACAGGGCATGCTAAATTTGAATTAAATTATTCACGGCTAAAAGGTGATTCCAAAAAGATACTTCACTCATTTTTGCCCTACCCTGCTCCCTCAATTTATTCATTTAAGATGATTTTTGTTAGTTTTTAATTACAATGGTGTTGCTATCTTAAGAAACCTTTCAGAAGGAAGGACAGTGGCGTGGTAGAGCATGGGTAATTTGAAGCACTGTTATAAAACCCATTTCATCAGATAGAGCTTGAAGTAAGAATAAAAAGTTTTTGGATTAGCCATGCACTTCTGAGAGAGCCAGTGTTGGCAGTTAATTATACAGACAGTTGGGTAGAGAACAGACACAAGCTGACAATTTGCGTGCAGTTTTTCTGTTACAATACAAGTTGGGAATTCTCCTTATCCCATTGTGCTTTCATCAGCAGTTTTCTCTAAGTCTCAGTCCAAATAATACTAGACTGAAAGACACAGAAATTTTGGACCTGATACTTTGCATTTTCTTAATTGACATCATCAGCTGTCCTGTTTCTTTGTGTAGACCGACATAAACCTACACAGTACTAGTGAAATTTCTTAAAATGCCTACTTATAGCAAAATTAATTGTTTTGTTATTGTGGTAACGGGGCATCTTTAAGAAAATATGACAGAAAAGTATGTATTTTCTCATCTAGTGTATTTACATCTGAACATTATTGGAGTGGTAAAATACAACATGAAAGAGCCTGAGGAATTAATTTAGCCTAATAGTGATTCCTAAACAGGAACCTTCATGTTTGTTTGGTCACCTGTGGCTCCCAAGACAACCTGGCATTCCAGTGGAAACTTGTGAGTACTCCAGTGTGGGCCAGACAGTCAAGATATTTTTCAAGAGAATGTGAAATTTTGCCAAATTGGTATTTCAAGCAAGTTAGAAAGGTACTACAGCAAGTAGGAAACAACTTATAAGAAAATTCAAGCAGATAAACAGATAAAGAGATAGATGAGAAAAAAGAGAAATATTCAGGAGACTTCTAACCCTATTAAGGTCTTGAATCCATGCTGGTGCCTTAAAACCTTTCTCTATATTCCCAGGGGGAAGGACTTTTCTTCTGTAATTGAATTTCATAACTGCTCCCAACATCATACGAAAAAAGGCACCTGAACTGCTTGCTTAAGTTAAAATAACATGAACTTTTGAGACAAACAGGTATTGCATCAACAGTACAGCAGAGCAGATGCTAATGATGAGTTCAAGAAACAATGAAAACTTGTCAGTGGTAAATGCATCTTGAATAATTCCATTTAAAACTGATATCAAGGCACAGGGAAAGTGAAAATGTACCCTTGCTTAGAAAGGATTCAAGCCACTTCCCTTCTAAGAGTCCTTGCCCACGTTCCCAACTGCTCTAATACTGTATAAATAACATTCTGAAATTTCTCTTTCCATCCCTTAGATAAAAGAGTACACATGCCTCACACTATGCTCAAACTTAGTGAAACTGCTGTTTCAAAAAGTCTTACAGAAGATAGCAAGTACTTCTAGCTTAAACTGAAAGCTTCCCATTTAACCTCAATATTCAGGCATCCCCCTGAAGACTGTGAACAAGATGCCTTTGAGGAAAGAGCAAAGAATTTAAAGATGTCAGCATTGTCTCTCCTGGCCACAGACACAGATGAGGTGTCAGGTATGAAAGGAAAAAAGGTATGGAAGGTGTCCTTATCAAAGGAAATCACTGTATCATGCCAGGGACAGACACTAAAATTCAGAGCAACTGGAACAGTACGAGCTTCACAGAGAAAAGCAGAAGCTAAGGCAATGCAGTGAATACAAGGTACTGCCATCACAACCATCAATTGTGCTAATGATGCAGTCAAAAGGACAAACTGAAGGCCCCTTCAAAGATCTCTGCTCTGCCCTTCTCTGCAGCAGTGCTAGCACACATAAGTCACACAGCTCTCCCTCTCTTCATAGACACTGTCTGCCAGCACAGATGTGTCAGCATCAAACCGCACAGCACAGTGAAGGAGGACATCAGATCCATACCTAATGATCTCATCAGTTGTGGGGTTACACCTGGTTGGTTTGGGAAAGCACATATTAGCTCAAAACTTTTGTTTCAGGAAAAAGCCCACAAAACAATCAGAACTTAATATTAAAAAAATACAGATGCATAAATCTACTCTAATTTCATAAAAATGTAGATGTCTCCTTTGCCCCTTGGTAACAGTCCTGTCCTGTATTTAAAGGATGGGTATACTTGTAGTTCATTCTAAAATGAAAGTCACAACTCTTCCAGATCTCACTTTCCATTTTTCCAGTGAAAAAGGCTGGATTAAGATTGTATCAAAAAAAGATGGATAAAGCTCAAGTATTCTGAACTATACTTCCTTGTTCTATTTTACACTGATTTTATGTCCTTACATATGTCCCACTTATAGAATTATTGTAATTATACTGTCAACTAGGACAGCTAGATTAGATCTTGCTCTGAGAAAAAAAATCAGTGGGAAGTCATTAACAGGATTTTTCATTCAGAAGAGCAGGTAATGCAACAATACAACAAAATGTTAATACTGGCAGAATACAACAAAACAAAGCACACTCTACATGCACAACAGGGTAAATGTCATTTTTTTTTAAGACAGAAAAAAACCTAGTTGTATAGTTAAGCCATACAAGAAATAGCCTGGTTTTGGAGAATGTTAACCAGGTATCTCCTAACACACACAAAAACACATAGTGAAATGTAAAATCAAAAAGTAAGTCTCATTTCTCAAAGAATGGAGTGTAAGTTCTTGAATTACTTCTTTTTCTTGGCAAAATGTAATAACTCTACCCTAAAATTTAACATACACAAATACATGCACTAACTATATATTTTTTTTTTATTTTATTTTCCATAATCAGAAAATTAAGGCTGCGTGAAACACATGCAAAGAAAGTTGGGCAAATTTAATTCCTTTATTCTTCCATAAACCTAACTTGAAATAACCATCAGCATCAGATTTGCATGACAGAGTAAAATTCAAATGAATACACTGAGAAGCTGCATCTCAGGGGCAATGCAAAACAGTCTGTGACATGCTTCATTGAAATAGTTTTGCTTTACAGTGATGAATGTTATTTCAGTGTAATGGGACAATTAAGCTGTCCATTCACCTTTGCATACCATTTACAAAACACACAGCATAGCATGCAATAATTAAATTTCACTGCCAACATAATACTAGTCTCACTTGAAAGTAATGGCTCCATATCATAGTAGCAGTTCTCACCACTAACCCACAGATCAGAAGTCCTTTGACATATGCTTGTATTTTTGAGACAGGCAGAATTTCTTCAGCTGCTCTCATTATACAGAAAGCAGAGCTGCCACTTCCCACACTGAAAATTTAAGAGTATGAATAAAATACCAATAGGGAGCTCCTACATTCCTTCCATGCAGACTGAAGAGAAATAAACATGAAGAAAATTGATATAAAAAGCCATCAAAAAGGTGGAAGAAGTAGAGCCAACACAATACTCCGTTTCTCCTCTTCGGCTGCAGGACTTGTGCAATAGTGATAATTTTGTATTGCAAAGGCTCTCCAGGGCTTTCAGGCACATGTTTGTTTGGCGATAAGCAGTAAGGTGGTATATTACTGTAGGTGTAATTTCAAGATGTGTGTCTGCAAAAACCTAATACATCTTCATACTAAACCAATGTCCCACTGAAAAGTAGATTTCCAAGAAGTCTCTGGCTAACTGCAAGTCCCATCCTTCTCCTCTGTTGAAATACTGATGTAGCCCTACTCATGTCCTAAACATCAGACAAGTTGATATTATTACTAAGAGAAAACCAGTCATTGAGCATATTTAATCAGCATATTTTCTGTTCATACAGATTTTAGCCCATTTTTAGTCCTTCACACATTTCATAGTTAATAGGTAAAATACTTTTCTTGCAATGCTGTATATCATGAAACAAAGCACTGAGTTTAATGCATTCAGTGCCCCAGATATACTAGGAGAATTAGGAGAGCAACTAGACAATGTGTTTGGATTTGAAATGAAAATATGCCTTATGCAAGGCATTCCTACCCAAGCAAAGTGATGAACAGGCTGCAGTAGGGCTCCTCAGAGAAGACCTACAGCGCTCGCAGGCATTCAGGGACGCAATCAGGGATACACGTCTTTTCTTCCATCATTAAAAATTATAATTTTGTATATGAAAAACTCTTGGTGTGGAGCCCTCTATTTCCAGGTTACCCACTACAAATAGCTAAAGGCAAAAATAAAACCAAAAAATCCTCATGCAGACACAGAGCTGGCTGGTCTCTGTCAATTTACCTTTATGTTAAAAATGTCTTTACTAATGAGGTCAAAGTGCCCAAAACTGTGCAAAATATGTGCTTTGAAGCTCTGTAGAAAAACTACCAATAACATGTAAAATTATACTCCTAATGCCTTAGGTTATACTAACCTCTACAGACTGTAAATTAGGAGATTTATTGTTGAATTTGAATGGGTTTCCTCATTTCTTCTTTTCAGATAATCTCCTTTGATAAAGCTTAGAATTTTTTTGTAATTTTATTTCATTCTTAATGTTTTAATCCTTTAGGTTTGGCTAGTCCAAGTTAGAGCATTGAAATTTTAGGCTGCTGAATAGAAAATATAAGGATTTTTTTTCCAAAGAATAGTACCAATTTATGTATCCAAACTTCACCTCCTGCACAAATTACATCACTCTCTTCTTCTCTTAGTGTTAACTAAGTTCACTACCTTAGCAATCTAACATGAATTTTAGACTCCAGCTGAAGAATATACAAAGCTAAAGTTTATTTTCCTGGTTTGTACTGTTTGTAGAAAATAGGGATGCTAAATAGTGTCAGGTCCTGTATCATCTCTGAGGCTGCTGCTTGCTAACTTCTAGACACTGGGCTTTGAGCCTGCTACCTTAGGAAATGGCCAGCTTCTTTTGCACCTTTGGATGCATTCTGTCTGCCCTTGTGAACTGACACAAATCTAATCTATTAACCGCTCCTCAATCCTCTTTGATGGTGGGTACTAAGTGCTATATCTACACATCTTCCAAATACCTCCAGGGTTGCTGACTCCACCACTTCCCTGGAGAATCTGGTCCAATGGTTGACAATGTTTTTGGTGAGGAAAGCATTCCTAATATCCAATCTAAACGTGTCCTGAAAAACCTTGAGGCTGTTTCATCTTGCACTATCAGTTGCTGGGAGAAGGGGCTGACACCACACAGTTAGAGCCTCCTTTCAGAGAGTTGTAGAGAGCAGTAAGATGTTCCCTGAGTCTCCTTTTCTCCAGGTTAAACACCCCCAGCTCCCTTAGCTGCTCATCACAAACCTTGTGCTCCAGACCCTCTACCAGTTTTGTTGCTCTTTTGTGGACATGCTCCAGCACTGCAAAGTCTTTCCTGAACCAGACAGCTTTTCAGCCACTCCGTCCCAGCCTGTGGCACGGCCTGGGGTTGTTCTCACCCAAGTACAGCATCCAGCACTTGGCCTTGTTGAACGTCACACCACTGGCTTCAGTCCATCAATGCAGCCTGTCCAGATCCCTCCGCAGAGCTTTCCTGCCCTCCAGCAAATCAACACTCCACCCAGCTTGGTGTCACCTGCAAACTGAGGGTGCATTCAATGCCCTCATCCAGATCATCAGTAAAGATATTAATCAGGGCTCTCCCCAATACTGAGACTTGAGGAACTCTACCAGTGACCAGTCACAGATAGATGTAACTCCATTCAGCGTCACTCCCTGGACCCAGCCACCCAGTTCCTTACCCAGCCAACTGTCCCCCATCCAAGCCATCAGCAGTTTGTCCAGAGGAACATTGTGGGAAATTATGCCAAAAGCTTCACTGAAGTCCAGGTAGACAACATACACAGCCTTTCCACCGTTCACTAAGTGGGACACCCTGTCATTAAAGAAGATCAGGTTCTCAAGGAGGAACTGCCTTTCCCAAAGCCATCTGTCTGATGCCCTGGTTGTCTTGTATGCCCTGCATGATGGCACTCAGGATGATCTATTCCGTGACCTTCCCTAACACTGAGATCAGGCTGACAGATCTGCAATTCCCTGGATCCTCCTTCCGGTCCTTCTGTAGACAGCCATCACACCTACAAATCTCCAGTCACCTGGTACCTCCCAGGTTAACCAGGACTGCTGGAAAATGATGGAAAGTATCAGTGAGAACATTCACCAGTTCCCTCAGTACCTTGGAGTGGCTCCCATCTGGTCCCACAGAACTGTGTGTGTCCAAGTAGTGGGGCAGGTTGGTGACCATTCCACCCAAAATGTGGAGGCTTTATACTGCTCCCTGTCCTTTGTTTTCCAGCTCAGAGGGCTCAGTACCTGGTCTGACCATAAGACTAAGGCAAAGAAGGTATTAGCCTTCAGCCTTTTCCATGTCTTTCATCACTATGTTTCCCCCTGCCCCCAGTGCAGAATGGACAACTTCCTTAGCCCTTCTTTAGTTATCAGTAGAAGCACATTTACTGCCTTCTATGGCAGTAGCCAAATTAAGTTGGACTTTAGCTCTTGTAATACTCTCAAATAACCTTATTACATCCTTCCAGTCCTTCTGAGTATGCTACCTTCTCATTAATGATTTACTGCATTGTTATGTTTTTCCCATGTAAGAAGTTTCTTCCTGGTGAAATCTGATGTCATGGATATTTCATCCATTTTGTGCTTTCAGATTCATCAACTTCTAACTGCAGGGACTCTCCACTATTGTTTCAATACTTTTTCTGCTGCTACAGTGTGTCAGCTGTATCAGTAGTCATATTAGGGTTGTTTAATGCTATGGGTTGTTCAGAAATGGATATCAAAAGGACATATTAAATGCATATTAATATGCATTTTAAAAAATACAGAGGTGTCACAGGGAACATGGCAGAAGTTCTGCTGTTTTGTTTTGACCTATTCCCAGCCTCTGATACATGTCACAAAAATAAACATAGTTTCTTGTGTTTTCTTAGTAAGGATGGGGAAAATAAAGCACAACTTTGTGCAAGCTGCAGCTGCAGTACTTTGTAGTAAACTTGGCCCTTGCAGAAGGGCAGCAGAAACTGTTTCATAAATGCCTCTTTTCTTAGGGTTTCAAGAAGACACTAGTTGAAAGGATCTGAAACTAAGCAAGTACATGCAGGGATATGTGCAGTCAATCCCACAGCTTTTAAAACCACATGTGAGACCACTAATGGTGCTGCTCTGTAAATGCAGGGAAGCTGCCCTGCTGGCAGCAATTTCTGATATTAACTGAGACACACAGGTTACAAGTGTCCTGCACTCATGAAATAAAATGTGGCTCCATCCAATAGCAACCAGCAGCCATGGTTATGTGTTCTGGCCTATCTGACCTACTCCACGACCATGACCTCCATGTTTCTCTTCAAACTCTCTTGGCCAGCTTCTCACAGATGCATTCTGTTCCCAGGGGATTCACAGAAACTTGCCTCCTTCTCCTTTCCCTCCTCAGAAACCCTCTTGTTAGTTGGAGAAATACCAAAGTGAGGAAGACAAAAAGCCATTAAGTAGTAGTGCTTAATGGAATAAAATTACCAATAAATGCCAGTATTTAGGCAGTGACTTCTGCCTAACCAAACAGCATTGTTTACTGCATGTGCTTAAAATATTCACACCCTCTTCTTCTTTTACTCATGGGATTTTTCTCTCCATTAAAAGTCAGTAGATAAGAGCAAAGAAAAGGCTGTAATTGCTGCAATGACACTTCCTCAGCTCTGTTCCTAATAATAAGTGCACATACACACACACATGCACACACTAGGCCACAAGTGTTATCAAGCTCTTATAGGACAGAAAGGACTGCTTCATAATGGTACTTGTTCAAAACACATAGAGCTATTAGCTGCCTCTGAAATAATGGCAAATATCATCAATACAAGAATCCAAAAGCTACAGTGTATAAGAAATATTTAACCAAAACTAAATGAAAAGTGAAAAATGTTAGAATAAAATACAGATCGAAGTCTCCTTGCACTATGAGTTTTCAGCAAAGTCAATCCTTGTATCATCTACACACAAATCTTGTGACTAAAAAAGAAACACATCTTGCCCATAATTAAATTTACCTGACAATAATATATCATCTTATTTACAGGAAAAGCAGGAAGATCTGTATATCTATGGGCTGGTTAATCCCATTTTTAAAATCTGTAACACATCAATAAAGTAGATTAAGAATCATCCATCCAACAGACCTCCATAAAAGTAACCAAAGAGAAATTCTTGCTGCTTGGAAAGCCTCCTGGTTGGATTTATGAAGTGTCATTGGCATATTTACTCACAAGTAAACACAGCTCACTGCAGAGCAAATTTCCAAACAGCCAAAGATCAGTAAGAATGGAAAATGATGGTAGCAAAAAGTCATGAGGATCCATCTGATGTGTGCTATAGTATGTAAAACAAGGTACATCTCAAAGGTAACAAAAAGTCAAACAGTATTGAAAGATGCATTTTATAATTTCCTGTTTTGAAAACATACCTGTTATTCATAAATTTGGGGTTGAACAGAACTGAGAGGCAACTTCATAGGTAAAATAAGCAATACCAGATATATAAAAAAATCTTTTTGATATACATGAATGCAAAACTAAAATCACTGTGTTTTAGAGAACATAAAGCACTGAGGGAAGAACATGTAAATCTGCACCATTTCGAGAAAGATTACAATCAATCTTATCTTCAATGTTTCAAGAAATGCATGTGTAAATGAATCTTTTTATCAGTACAAAATGCCATCTCCATCTTTCAATAGTTCAGCTCTTGAAAGGTGTATTTCAGCCAGCCATAACCCTTCTCACTCCCCACAATTACTCACACAGACACCTGGACTAGCCTTTCCCATAACCCTTTCTCCCACATCTGCTTGTATAGCTCCCATGTCAGATGCTGTCCCCTCGCAATAAAAGCATCTTATGCTCCAGCCACTGGTCCATGACTTCCATGCTCAAAGGTCTGCTGCAGAAGTCAGAGACTTCTGGGTTCAACTAATGCTTCTCCAAGAGACAAGGACATTCACTTGGGTTTTTGTCCTCCTCTAATCACCTTTCAGTTTCCCAAGGCCTTTAACATTGCTCAGGCAGACAGAAGTATGTCTCATTACTTTACACAAGGCTAATAAGAAAGTTTGCTTCTAGACATCTCTGATAAAAACCATATCTGAAAGTACCATATTGAAAGCCATTGAAAATATCAAATTTGTCAACAGTATGAAAGTCACTAATGTTTAATGTTAAAACATAAAGTTCAAATAATGGTTTAATGTAATCAGCTCTTCAAATAATGCCGGAATTAGCTTATATTTCTGTAACTGAAACCTGAAGTTCTGTTTCGCTAAACACCAAGTATTATTGCTCTTTCCTTAATGTATTTGAAAGAGCAGTGCTACAATCTTTTGTCAGAAATACAGAAAAATAATGCAGGCTCTTTTTATAATTTTATAATGAACTACATGCTGCTTTACACTTTCCCCCAACTTACTGCTCCAGGTACAACCACACAAGAGGTGTTACTGCCAAGAAAAAGCATCAATCCTCAGCCAAAAACAAGAGACATTTGAAAGGCATGGACATAAAAGGCAGGAAAAAGGCTTATATAAATAATGTTCTTCTTTTCACAATGCACAAGCATAATTTTAGAAGGCTGACTTCTGATAATGGATTGCTTGGTGCCAGCAGTAGGCAGGAAAAATACACATATCCTCTATTTTACTACTTTTAGCTTCACAACACCCATTCTACTTCTGCCCTTTTTTCCTTTGCCTGGTCTTCAGCTACATTTATGTTATACTAGACACAGTACACTGCCAGTAGTTCAAAAACCTACTTACAGGAATCATCCAGTTGGCTAGGTCACCGTACTTAGACACCTGCATAGCTCCAAGCATTGTCAAATCAACATGGCCTCTGGTAACAGAAAGTGTGAAATTAGCATATCATGTTCAAGTAACAGCCCACAAATCTTAATAAGCTTTTGTTCATGCTCATTACATCAACTTTAAAATGGTGGCATATGACAAAGGCAGCAACTGTTTGTCACACGTGAAGTTGGGGTTTATTTTCCCCCTAGATGTATCATTGATGCAAATGTCTCTCTTTATGCCTACTGAGCCTCAGAAATGTTCCTACTTTTGTCTGGTTTGGTTAATTGCATGTGCAGTCAATCATCTCTGAACTCGTACTTTTTAGTGCACTCCTTAACGTATTTACATGCACCCATTATCTTTTCAGAGCCATTAGGATTTAGTGTTTGTTTGCATCCAAACTCCTTTCCAAAAAACAAACAAAAAACAGGTGCAGACGTTGAATTTCCATTAAGGAGGTGGAATGAGGATCACAGTTGCAAGCTGAGCAAAGAAAATATACAGAGTGCAAGTACAGATTAGATACTTGGAAATGACCAAAAAGTAGTTGTTAAAATGTCATTATAAATGTGTTTATAGATGGCCAGGTGGTGGTAGGCACAAGCATCACCATGGTATCTATTAGTTCAGTGGTTTCTTATTTCCAATAGCTAGATTTAACCCTCTGTGAACCATCAATGATTAAGTCTATGATAATTTTACAGGTTGTTAAATGCTAACCACATTTGGAAGAAATACTAATGAGTTCTGCCACTGACGCAGTTTATTCTTTTCCTGTTTCAAAAAGATCAGAGTTTGTGTTGTTACATACCCTCTTATCATTGCAAATGATTCATCGCTAGAGAAATAGGAAGAACCTGGAAGAACAGTGACTGTCTCCTTACCTGTAAAAGAAATAAGCTACAGTATGCATTTTGTTTCTTTGACAAATGAAGTCACAGCTATTTACCGAGAAATAAGAGGTTTTTATCAAATTCCTTTGAATTCAGTACAACTACAGACCTGATTACACTTACAACATCATATGTAAACCTAATCAATCCTATTGAACTGTGAAGCAGTTTGTTAGAGTTTCTAATGACAGGATTGCCTGCTATTTGACCACCAGCAGTTCCAGGCAAGCATCACAAATACCAGAGTGTACAAAATATCTACGGACTTTAGCTTTCTGCTCCATTCAGAGAAAAAGTGAGAAGTATCTGTCTTTTGAAACAGAGGAAGATAAAGCCTTCAGGACACAGCAAGGCTGCAAAGAAAAGCAAGCAGATCAGACTGAACAGTTTATAGTGCTTATATGAAAAATACAAAAAAATAAATGACAGGTCTAGTCTATTCTTGCTTTTTTAAAGGGCACAACAAATGTGCTTTTGTGTTCTGTACTGTGCTCTGAACAATGCTTGAGCCAAGCAATGGAGCACACCTGGAAGTGTCTTATTTTGACTGTGTTCAGGGCCCTTTTCTTCCTCTTCTGCCTGCTCTTTGAATCAGTCTAAACAACAAACATTTACACAGGGTGTCTCTGACAAGGCAGAAGAAACACAGATGAAGATGAAATTATAAAAAAAGCATGGTAAACTTGAGAGAAAAAAAAACAAACTGAAATATTTTAGCAACATGTGACATACTGTAACAAAAAAGGGGAAGGGGAATGATGCATCATTAAACAGTTTCCAGAAAACAGAGGAAAAAAGACAATGAGATTAACTAAGAGAATGGGAAAAGGGAAAGAAAGTGCATAAAACTTAAATTAGAGATCTAAGATATGTGCTTTAACTATTGAACTCATCTGAGGTATATTTTATGCCATTTGTATGGAAATTAAATAGAATAGTATAAAATGAAGGTCATACAAGTGGTCTTGCACACTTCTCAAGAATTCTTCATCATGTTAACACCCAGACCTGCTGAGACAGCCTGAATTATCTTTCCCTACATGGCACCCACCCAAGGCAGTGAGACAGAAAACAGGGTTTGCAGGCAGCAACGTGGAGAGAGAAGCCTGGGACAAAGTGACAAGGTAATGATGAGAAAAAAGACACACAGGCTTAGGACCACATTAAAATGTAGAAAGAGCACCACATTACCCACTTCTTAAAATGCTCTCAGGAGGTCAGTACTTTAAAATATTTCTGCTGCAATACAGTAGTCTACCTTTCAGTTGCAGTCAAGATATCCTTCATGTGAGACATTAAAAAAATGGGACAAACCCATACATATTTCAGAGCAATACAATTACATTTGCAGAGAGAAACTGGGCAAAAGCCTAAAACAGGTACGTGTTTTAAAAACTTGAAACTGGACTTTGGGGCTGATACTGGATCATTCCAGTTAATGAATGAGAATAAGATTTATTTCTATTTCTTTGCCATTCAGCTTCTGTTTTCTTCACACAGTTTTACAAATTTGATTGGAAAGCACTGAGAATGGTCCTAATCCAACCATGTGAATGTTTCAGCAATTATAGAGATAATTATATTGGTGGTAGGTCTGATGTTTGTCTATCCAATGTCTCGTTTACTGCAGCTTCAGAGGGACATGTGAAGCTGCTTAACATTGAATTAACAGTAGTACAATAATTTGCTTGTTGCATTCTGCTATGTTAACTTCATGTCTTACAGATTAACTCTTTAAAAGTATTTATCAACTATAAATAACAATTCAAGACCATCTCAATTTCCATGTTAAAGCACAATTTTTTCAGAGAATTTATTAAGTTCTCAGATTTTTTTTCACTGGTACACTGTTAATATGTTCATTTTTCATATGCACCCATATTAAAACTTAAGTTCTAATGTGCACACATATAATTTCACTCATAGTATTTTTTTCTTCAAAATATTTTTTTTTCTTCTAGTGAATCCTCTGACATATTCCTTCGTGCAGTTTTTGAAACAATAACATACATACTGGTGAAATGCTGGACTCCATTTCTTAAATAATTTTTTATTTCAAACCAGGAAATGGCTTCAAATAACTGAACATTTAAAATATAGCAACAGAGGCAACTGCATACTGCTATGATAAGTAACATTTAGCTGAGCCAAGCAGCAAATGTTTCAAGTCAGTGAACAATTCCTGGACTGATATTAAATTAAAAGTATTTTATGTCAGCGCTTTATCTCCTTTAACTTTTCAGAGTTTAATTCTACTTGCTAACTGCCATTGAGAAAGGTACTCTTTGTATAAATATGTATGTAGACACCCATACATGTATTTGTATGTATGCATGTGTATATTTGAATAAAAACATGAAATGTGTATATTTTCCGTATGAAAAAAGTCTAATATGTCAGGTATATAACCTACACCATCAATATATACATTAATATCAACAACAAAGTCAAAAGGTCTACTTCTGTTTGTCACAATGCAATATTTAAGTGTATTTTTACATGGAGACAGAAAATGTACACAGGCACAACTTTTTCATGAAAAAATAAAAACCAGACAGATGCACTAAATCATAAGAAACTTACATTTTTACATTGAATAGCATCTTCTGAGGTGACATGCCCTAAAACAGCTGGGCAACAACAGCATGTGAGAATTGCCATTCCCTGCTAACAGTGGCAAAAGCAGTCACCCACAGCAGTGCCCTGGGTGCCAGGTCCCAGCTCTTCCCCCCTGCCTTGGCTACCACTCCCTCTCTGAATGCAAATGAGTTATATTCCTGGCTGGGAATAAACCAAGCCATTATACACAGGATGTTTTAAAACATGTCCCAAGCATAAATAATTGAAAACCATTTTCTAGAAGACTCAAAGAAAAGCAGCAAGAAAACAAACCCATATTCCCTTACATGCTGCTCAAAACAATCTCACTTCTGGAGAGGATGATTTAACCATTTACTGATGGGCCTGGAAGAGAGTCTCTCCCCAAAGAAGAGTTAAGAAGACAAACGCATTAATATTTATTATGACATAAAACAGGTCTCTAGGTTCAAATACTGTATCAAAAGAAAAATTTTAAATTAACGTGGATATTAATTTTCCATTAATTAAATTTAAGTATTTACCTGCATTAATCAGATCTGGATCTACTTCATTTTCAAGTGGATAAGGACCCTGACAACAATACAGATGTATGTCAAGCTTTATAATAAAATACCTTTAAAATACAATTAATAATTACCATATTATTGCTAATGCTTATTACCAAAACTAGATCACAGCAGACATGCATGTTTTTATCTTTTTTAATCAGAATTCAATTTTTTATCAGAAAAAAATCCTGACATTACAGGCCACAGTTTATATCAAGTAACATATCAGGTCTGTTGGACATATTGTCCAAGGATGTTAGAATTACTAAACAATCATGAAGCGAGAGGTTTGTTTGATTTGGGTTTCTTTTGGTTCCTAATCAAAGTGACAGACATTTTTCAGAAAAAGGTCATAACTGAAATTTCATAAAGCCATATGACAGTAAAAATGATATTCACTTTAAGCTTTATTTAAAATTATGTTTGCTAAGGTTTACAATGCTTAGTCTTGCAAATTCCTGATGGTTTTGTGTCCAGAAACTTAAGCACATCCTTAGCAAAGCAGCACCATAATCATGAAATGAGCATTTCCTAGAAAAAATCTCTGCAGCAGGGTGATAATTTTATGATGACATAATATAGCATATATATTTTTAGTAATATAATAATCAAGATGGAGGTGGGCGGGAAATAAAACCCAGCCAAAGCAAAATAAAAACACTATAATAACTGACCAAGATATATTCTTACCAAACCCAGGACTCCATTTTCACTCTGTAAGTGAACAGTTATGTCTGGACTGATGAAGTTACTGGCCAACAGTGGGATTCCAATACCCAGATTAGCTGAAAAAATGTGGTTAAGGCAGAAATACTTATTGCAAACTAGTAAATTTTAAAAAATTACTACTTTACTATGAGTAGATTAGAACTGTTCCCTTCACAAGCACTTCTGGTTTTACTTAAATACCTCATATTTGTGATGAATTATTTTGCTATTTGGACTGTCTAATTGCATTCTGTCAAATCCTATATATGACAAAAATATCAACAGTGCAAATAAAGCTTCTTTTCCAACTTTTGCAAGAAATTATTGCAACACATTCAACTGCTAACAAAGCCACCAGACATAAAAACTCTGTATTTTATGTCTTAGCATCCCTCCTATTTCAATTGTGTATTAATAAAATGACAGTATCACAGGGTCTGGTAAAGACAATGAGCACATTAATCAACCTGTTTTAAACAAACCAGATGGGTTTCTTTTTCTACTCAGCAATCACTTTAACCTATAGCACAGCTGAAGGATACCATACATGCCATCCTCAAACTCTAATGCAGCCCGTTTGATGATCCTCTCTCTCACATTGTCTCCTTTTTTTTGTTTGGCTGTTGAGTCTTCAGGCTTTCGGATTGATAAGCGCTGCAAAATAAGAAGTAATCAAAAGTAAAGATCAGAATCCATATTCTTGCTTCTCAAGACACAAAAGTTTAATTTGTGATTGCACTGAGATACTTGGTTTAAGAATAAAGTTATTTATTCATCTTCTATGAAAAAACTAGCTTTTATTTTATGCATTCAAGCTTAGCTAAGCCAATGGAGTCATCAAATATTGCCAATGACAGCCTTAGAGCAAAATATTATTTCCTTCTCTGTATTGCCAAGCCTGATACATAGAGAAGTGGTGAAGAAGGCACCAAGCACTAGTGCAAATACTAGCAAGTCTGAGATTCATCACCCCAGAGATACCCAAATAGATTCATAAAATGTCAGCTGAAAATACAAATACTGCTCTCTTCCTGCATTCATTCAATTCAATGAGCTATTCTAGATTTATAAGAACGAAACAGACAAATGCCATTTGTCTAAAGATACTGGGGAGCCAAGAATCAAAATTTTCAAACTCTCGATAATCTTGCATACCCCATTAATTTGATTCCTGGTATTTTCTCATCTTAAGTTTATGTTTTGTAAATCACATGTAGGTGAAAATGCCATGACATTCAAGAAGTTTGTAACATCTTTCTTTTAAATTATTGTCTACATAGATTATGTTCTTTGCACATCTCTCCTATGCATATAAAATTTCTCTGGGAAACATCATGTCCTGCACCCCCATATGTCTTCATATCTTCTCCTACTTCAGGCTACAATTTACACATTAAAAAAAAAATTATCCTGTTACTTTTCATCACCACAAAAGAATTTTTGCAGAGTCACTTTCTCCTCAGGCAAACTGTCAATATCAATCCTCTTGAATTTCCCATCACCTTCCTTTTTATGTCTTGGCTATTTTCCCTAGAATTGCTTCACTTGTGGATTGATAAAGTAGGAACAATTACAGAGGATTTCTCTACAGCAAAGAGAAGGCTGGATAGAAATTATAGCTGGTGCTAGAGAGACCACTTCTAAGCCATATTAGGCAGGAACTGCTATTTAAAGCCAATAAGAATTATGACAGACTAGCTTCTCTTTATTTCTTATATTCTTCATCTTCTCTCGCCACTTATCATACCCACTGCTTTTCTGTGTACAGCCAGGTGATTTATAAAATTTAACAGAAGAGTAAATAAATCTGCCATTTCCTTCCCATACCTATACCTAGTGAGAGTTGCCACTGCCAGAATTACAAAACTGCATAATCAAAATTAATCTCTGTTACAATTTTGCTTGGCAGTTTATAGTAGCTTTCTCCCTCACCCCTTCCCCCTTTTTTCTGAACCGCATAGGAAAGGGGGCAGATAACTAGGTAGATATTCACTAGGTATTCAGTAGGTATTGACTAAATATTTATTCACTTATGCAGCCAAGATGCAGCAGAAGCAATAGTCTAATAAATGAAAAACTATTTCTGTCATAAAAGGTAAAAAGCTTTTCTAGGAGATAATGCAGCCATTCAGAAGAAGAAAACAGGCCATTAATTGCAATCTGACCCAACACAACCAGAGGGGGGAAAAAAAAAGGTTTGACACACCTGTTTGCAGTCAATTACTCAACAACACGCAATATGATTTTGCAGAATGAACAGACAGAATTTAAAAAAGTGCTTCTTAAGCTTAACATTCACAAAAGAGATTGCTCAGAGAAAAGGCCTTGTACAACTTCCTAGGACTTTATGATTTGATTTTAATAACAGAAGATTAATTATTACAATTCCTTTCTGCACTTTTTTTCTCACAGATTTCTTCTCCTTGTGTCATATCTCTTCCCTTCTACCAGCTTATCTCATGAACAATTCCCACCTCCAGACTATGGAGACATGGAAGAAATACAGAATTTTCAACTGCATATTAAAAGCATTGTCACATCACTAAAATTAATATAGGGACATAGTCTGAGTGCAGCAAAGTCCCAGAAACAACAAAGAACAATTTTCATCAAATCAAAATTTTCTTGGGTGTTTTCAGTGGTGGAGTATTATTGCAGCAATTTTAATAGCTATCAACATCTTTTATTCAGACCAGAAAGGCCACCAGTTAGAAAAGTTCCTGATTAAAGAAAAGGGAACAAAGGTTTGCAGGACCTTTGCAACATAACATATTTAATGCACAGCACAAAGGGATTGAGACTGGCCCTATGTGCTCACAACAAAGGCTGTGCAGAAAAAGTCAGATCATTGTCTAGGTGTTCCCCTTGTATCTACAGCATGTGAACTCAGAGAGGGAAGAAGAATTTACTAGCATTTTCCACTAAATTTTCAACTGCAGTAAAGTTCCAGGGCTACAGGCAATTGCCCTAAATTATTCAGGAACTGAACCATAGAGTCTGAGGTGTAAGAAAGAAGGCTCAATTCTCAGGCCTCCAGCTAACTACCTAAGTACCTATCTAAGCTCCAGTTTTTAGCAAAACTTGATGGGTCTTTCTCACACTATTTTTTCAGTGCTAAGACTTGGTAGCTAGACTAAACACCATGCAAATTTTAAATACACCCCAAGCTGAAATATGTTATGACTGAGAAGCTTAGCTACTTACCTCAATTCTTTTCTCAAACTTCTCTCCTTGTAACAGACGATCAACATAGATTTTGGGAACATGAATGTCTTCTGGGGCAAATGCTCCTATATCAACAATTTCTTCTACCTGCAGAGTGAAAAGAAAAAGGAAAAATATTTAGAAAAAAATATTCAATGAAAGGTTCCAATACCAATGAAGTTTTTAAATGAAACATTAAATATACAGCAGATCACGTCAAGAAAACTAACGAATGGGACAAAATAGATATAGTCTTTAAAACAGGTTAACTTAGATGCTTATCTGTTCTCTTCCTTCAAAGTATATGTCTTCATTAAAAATGGAAGGTAATTTATGTTTTTACAGGCCCATTTATATGACTAACTTGAAGAAATATACTGTGTACAGTTACATCAGAGTTATTTGTAACTACAAAAAATTTCTGCCAAAACAGAGGAAAACAATATGCTAGTAACAAAATATAAAAATATAAGGCAGAAGTATTAATTTACATGATACAAACACAGAAGCTGAAACAAAAGTTTTCCATAGTATACTCAAAACTAAAATAGAAAACATTTAAACTGTAATAATGGGTTGCAAGAAAGAAGACAAAAGAAGAAGATCTAGAAGTCTTTACAGTTAGTGAAAGAGAGATTCAGCACAAAATTACACTCATCCACCCACAGTGGATTTGAAATGTCACCTATCAGGAGCACCCCAGACAACAGGGGTTTCCTTCCTTCTAGGCCTGAGTTGGGGGTGATCTAGTTAGAGACTCTGCTATGGACAGATACCTGCAGCAAGGACCTCAGCCATGGCTGGTGCTTTCCCTAACAAGTCTGAGGTACACACAGCACGTCTCACTCTGCCACAAAACAGACCCTAATGTTAGTGTCATTTGCAGTTGCATCCAACCATAGGGAAAATATGCAATATTAGAGCAACAGTCAAAGATAACATACAACAATCTACTACACAGGACATAACAAGGTACTCAAAGATCAAAATACAATTTCCAAACTGCTTCATCACCAGGGATTCATTAAACTCTTAGGAATGCCCACAGCTGAATAACCCCAAAACAAGAGCTGGGGTATGGTAAAGGTAAATCTCTGAACAGCTGCCACCAGTGAAGCAACATTAAAGAGTTTAAAACTCAATTTGACAACCTACTGGACAATATGATCAATACTAAAATCTATACATCTGATAGACAATTACCTTCCTACTATGCCTTGAAATGTGACAATAAACAAACAAAGAAACCAACCAATCCACCCTAAAAGCAGGAGAGGGAAAAGAAAAATTAAAAACTAAAGATCACAGAATCAGGTTCAGATGATGCCCAAAAAAAGCCCTGGGTTAAAGAGACAGAATGGATGTGCTGTGAAATCTGCAAAGGCAAACATCCTAAGCAAAAGGCAATAACAGCTACATCAACACCAGCCTAAGTGCTCAAGGACAAAAGAGCCCCACATCCAGAAAACCCTTACCCACAAGATAAGGAGAGCCAATCAAATCAGTATCTTGAAAATTCTCATTTGGGTATTAATGAAAAAATGCTACAGTTTCATCCATCTCACTTGAAGTTTCTAATTTTATACATCCATTTTAAGATTAATATGGAGACCAAGTCAAACACAGGGTAAAATTAAAAAGTCCTGAAGCACACAGCTGAGGCACACTGTGCTTTAGGTGTAGCAACTACTGTCAGAACATCCTCAAAAGGGAGGAGAAGCAGGAGACAAGACTTTCCAATGAAGCAATAGGCAAGCAGATGATCTGCTACCAGCAGAATTCCCAAATTCACTCTTTCTAATTAAATTTGTCTTCACTTATCAGATGGAAAACTAGGCCTGGGGAATATTAATTGCTCCTGATTTGAACTTTCTCACAGAATAACTACATTTATTTGCTGCAGCAGCTGAGATTAAAAACCCAAAATCTTCGCACAATTCAACAAACTCAGAATTATGCTGTCAGAAAACCTGACACACTGACTTTTTCCCCCCATAGAATACACCGAACAAATTATTCATCCAACAATAAATTGTCGGATTTTGTTATCAGTCACGCCATTCTGCTAATTGGTTTTTATTTTGTCTCTTGGGACACAGTAGTCAGTCTGATAGCTTTTCCTCTATTATTTCCAAATATTATCCTAAATGAACACAGCACTGCAAACTGTATTTTGTCCTAGGGATTTCAGATAAGCCTAAGGATCCCTGATGGCTGGAACACCTTTCCATGTTCTATCATTTTGTGGAATCAGCATCAAATGTAACCAAAATTAAATATGTCCAAATACCTGCACAGCAGTAAAGAGGAATTTTGAAAAAGGATTAAGAATTTGCATGTGATGTATGAAAAATTAACTGTCTTCCAGTTCTGCAAGTGAAATAATCAGCACGTTTACACAGAAAAGGGAGAATTCAAGCAGAGGAAGCACAAGCTCTGTCTGAGTGCTCCAGCTCTCTCTCCCAGGGAACTGGAGGATGAGGCACCATACATGGGCTGCCTGCCACCAACACTGCCAGAGATGAAGCTGAGCCAGCTGAAGTGACACCAGGAAATCTGACTGCTATGGGATCAGCACCCTAGTGCCTCTGGCCACTGCAAGGCATTGCCCAAGTATCTTCCTAGACAAGAATGATACTACAAATTCAATAGTACCATCACTGGGCGTATTCACTTCCCTTTCATGTTTCGTATTTCCTGATGAGTCGGCTCTGTAACACCTCTGCAGATGAAGCCTCAAGGAGAAAGGCAGGAGCACATCCATATTAATTATTCAAAGGATGTGTGTGAGTTTTTCTCCTGCTCTGCTCTCATCTTACCTACGCTTCTGTTCTTTCTTTTCTGTACTCACCCTGCCTCAGGCTTTATTTTGTAACGTACAGAAGAACCTTTGTAAACATCAAAAATCATTATGTGTCATCGCACCTGAGAGACACCAAGTCTGGCAAAGCATAGAGAGGGAACTAATCAGGGCAGACCACCTCCTGTACTCTTTGTAATTAGAAAATCAAAATTCTTTGTTATCTTTTAGATGGCCTTGATTGCAGGCATTCATCTGAAATCTTCATTTCATCAACGTGTGAAAAGACAGAAAATGTTTACATCTTTGTAAAAAGTAACTAGGAGAGACCACAAGGTCTGACTTCCCTTTTCTGGTAAGGCTCTGACTCAAAAATCCTTTCATTGTTTTCAAGAGTTTCACAGTATTGGAAGTTCCTTCCTGGGGATAGTGTTCTTGCAAATCTACTCTGATTGTTGACAATGGAAGGAGGATGAATGAATTCAGTCCTTCCTAAACACTGGTTTATCTGTAAGTACACCCAGAACATAAAAGCTGTTCTCCACTATGATTCACAAGAGCCTTCTGCCATTCCTTTTTGTATCAGGACTCACAGAGGCAGTAGTCCTTTGCTTCACAATATCACTTCCTTCTGTAATTTACATCTACTTTTCCCTCGTAAAGCAATTTGAATTCCTTTTCCTTACAGAAATTCAGACATTATTCTAGTTTTATTCCAGAATCTCTGAAGGCTTACAGAGAGAAAAAGGGAACCGTGATAGATATGGAAGTAAGAAAAGTAAATAAAGTAAGAAAAATAAAAAAGAAGAAAAATAAAAAACTATGGTTCCATACCAAAAATTGGTAAGGAAATAACAACGACAAACTATTCATGCCAAAATACTCAAACATAAAAAAGACTTTGTTTCTTTTATGTTCCTTTTATGTTCCTTTTAGTTCCTTAAGTATGTTCCTTTTATCTATTTTTGCAGCCTAATTATGTACTTTATGATATGTTAAATGTTTTCAGCGGGTTTGGTGCTAAATCTCAGTTTTCCTAAAACTAAGCTATAACCAAAAATTGTAATTTAATTCCTTATTACAGACAAAGAAAAAAAAATCAAAAACATGTGCATATGAAAGAAAAGGAGAGATGGGGGAGAATCAGAGCCTAACAAACTGATGCATTTTTAAATAGCTTATTTTTATACAAACTTTATTAAATCTCTCTATCACTACCTTAATTATCTTAGTTCAGTTCTTCAAACTGAAATAATGATCATTCCTAGCAGAACACTAGTAAAATAAAACATTACAGTGATCAACCATTCATGATGGTTAATGACAAACAAGAGGTGGAAAAAGTTAATATTAATTGTTTGGACTGAATTTCACAAAGAGCTTTGATAATTTAAAATTGTTAAATATACTCTGAAAACAGTTCCCTAGAAATTGAGAACATAACATACAAACTTTCTTAACTACAGAATAAAGCAAAGCAGGTTACTGCGTTCTGCAAGCAGGGAGATGAAACAGGGGATCTTTTGAGTTGAATTCTTTCCTTTTGTAAGATCAGACAGACCATGAAATTTCTACTCCTGTCAAAATTCTACCGTAATGGAATGACAGCCAGTCAATACACATTCTGAAAAATAGACCTTTATAACTTTAAAATCAAGCAACTACCAAATAGCCTTATAAAGGCATATCTTGATCAACAATTACCACATTAGGGTCATATCAGAATTCAAATAGAAGTTTTCATCAGCTTACTGAGGGGCAGGGAACAGTAAAGTTCATAATGTAAAGTTCATATTTGTTAGAGAACCTTTCACACAATGAGCCTGGTCTGGGTCACACTGAAGGTCCACTTAGCCAAACAGCCCTTCTTCCTAGCAATAGGATCTTACAAGGCAGTGTAGTACTTCTGGTTATATTCTCCCAGCTGCCAGCAACGTGTCAGTTGCAGGATGTCCTCAGTCAGAGGCTGGACATACATCACTTTCTTCATAGCTTCTGATGAGCCAGGAACTAATTGTTTTCTTAGAACCCAAGAGACTCTATTGATGCATTTCTTAAATTTAACTATTATGAAAAACATTTCTTATTACCTCTCATAATTTCACTGTGTACTCCCTTCTCTGTGCCATACAGAAACAGCACACAGCAGTTGTTTATTTGTCTGTTTCATGCTGTTGAAGATCTTATGTACCTTTATGTGTTTTCCTTCTTTGTAGTAGACTGTTATCCTCTGCAAACACCATAGAGAAAAACAGTGAGATCTGTTGCCAGTATGTTGTATCTGGTGATTAGGAAAGCAAAACTGACATAAATCTCCTACATTTGTCTCCAGGTTTTTCATCATGTAGCTACAGATCCTCCTAAATCAGGAGGCGCTCCTAGAATATACTCAATTCACATTTGTTTTCTCTGCTCTAAATCTCCTCAGTTACCACTTCCACTTGTAGTTGCCTCAGGCTTAATCTCCTCTCACACTTCTCTGCACCTGCTCCCTGTTTCCTCCAATGGCCCCTTCCCATTCCACGCATTTGACATCTTCCTCCATGCTGTACTGCTGGCAGCAGAGAAGAAAACAGACAGAAGTACATTACCAGCTCTAGGTACTCACACACAGCAGCTCCAGGATATATACCACAAAGAAAAGAGGAAGCATACTTGATTATCTGCAAAGGTTATGTATATGTAAAGCTGTGTGCATGCTTGGAAGAATATGAAAAATTTAACCACCAGTCTCTGAAGAGGTCCTCCAATTCACATAGAATGACACTTCAGAAATTTTTGAGCTAGTCACATATTAGCACAGTGGGGATACACAATAGTCTAAACTTTCAAGAACATGTTCAAAGTCTGAAGATACTGACGTTTCTCAAAGTTCTTCCATTAAGTTGATGGGCTTGCTTGTTTGATGAATTGCACTAATGTCTATATAATTCTGTAACCACTAAAAAGTGAAAATGAAGGTAGCTGTTTTCTTACCTCCTTAAATTCACTCATTTGGATTTTACTCTATTATTTTATGGTAAAATTACCTGAATTGAAAGCATGAGAGACTACTTTAAGAGCTAGCAGTCCAGCAGCCCTAGCATTACCAATCAAACCAGGCTCCTACAGCAGGCACACCTAGGGAGTGATTCTTTCCAAAAATCTGTGCTTGCTCTGCTATAAGTCATCAGTGAGCTCCTGCTGGCTGTGATCACATCTTGTGACTTCTGCTTTCTTGATGAAATGAGGTGATAAAGCACCCAATTTGTATTCAATACCTAGGTTCTTAACACAAAATAAAACATAACCATCCGTGTGGAATATATACAAAATCATCTCACATCTGGAGATAGAAATTTTGTAAAATTGTTTTTTAGATTACATTATGTAATTATTTTCAATCATGGAATTAAATAATGGGAGAAGAACCAGAAGAGAACAAACAAAACTCCCACAATCTGTGAATATGGTCTTCATTTGCTAAGAGCCAGTTAATAGTATAAGAACCTGTTTAATCCATACTCAGCTGAACAAGGGGACTGACTGCATCCCACATACTTCCACTCCAGAACAGAATAGCTGCTAATGACATTAACTGTACTAGAATAAAATTTAACATTTTTGCAAACAAAACATATGTTGCTTTAAATACATTATTGCTGTACTTTGTTACTTATTTTCAAATTGCTTTAGATTGACAGGCTTTGAACTTATTAAAAGGTAAAAATAAATAACTGACATTTTTATTAAAATTATTCACATTTTACCTGCAAAAATTGAACCCCCCAAAAATTCCAACCGTAATTGCAACCAAAGATTTTATTTTCTTACTCACATCAGAGAAATAGCAAATGAAAAGAGACTAGAAGAGCTCTCATATCCTACACATTCCAAGAAATGTAACTTAAAGGTCAGGAGATAAGCTTTACTTTCAAAAGTGAACCCAGTGGAATTTAAATACTGAACTGAGAAGTAGAAAAGTAAAATAAAAATTAAAAAATAAATCAGAGATTTAATTGCCCTATCCAAGAAGGTGAGTTTTGTACTTTAAAATCTATTTAACTGCAACTAAACCCTCCTCAGATTCAAGGAATATCTCTAAGTAAGGATCTGACCAGATCATGCTCAGCAGGAGATACATAGCAATGTAATACCAAAGTAAAACAATGTATTAGCAGCTGATTTGCAGCTAATTATGTTGCTGGTTCTCTCTGGTAAGAAAAAGAAGCCCTGCAGGTGTTTCAGTACAGGTAAAAAAACCGGTAACTTCATCAGAAAATGTCATGTTCTATGCATACAACTGCTAGTTCTCCTTATTTCAGATGTTCATTAGAGACAGCGATAATTTACAAAGAGCTCTGGAAACTACTTGACATGCTACTGCTTTGTTTCTCAACACGGAATTAGTGTGGTCCATACCTTCAGAATCATAGCAGATATCCCAACCTCCCAAAATATTCAAGATAAATAAACTCTGCATTTTTGAGGAAGAAGGTAGTCAGGGTACATTTCAAGGAAAAGTTTGAAAGAAAGAAAACAATTTATGTGGCTAGACACTTTCAACAGACCACAGAAATGTGGATATAAAGGGAATGCCAGTAACGTATTCTAAGAAGAATTAAAGTTTTCTTGCATTTAATCATTATCCTTCCTAAAAGGTGCATGGAAAAGAGAGCAATAGATACCTATGGAAATAAAAAAAACCAAAACCCAAGAATAACGTACTTTATAAAAGTACTATTATTTGAAGCTGGCAGAAACATTTAAATCCATCCTTCAAACTATAAAAATGGTACTTTTTGCTTATCATAGCCTCAGAAGAAAATTCAAATTTCACTAGAAATGGTGGAAAATTGTCTCGAGCACAAGAGCTCCTTTATCCCATTGCCTACAGAGCCAATTGGCTAGATACCTTCCCTATTCTGATTGGGATTATTTCACAGAATCATCCGTGACTGGGGAAGGGAAGAGACCCACAAGAATTTCATGGAATGAAACTCTTAAGCGAATGGCCCATATGAAGATCAAACCAACAACACTGCCTTTCTCCACTTCTTTCAGCAACAAGAAGAAAACTGATAAAATACATTTGACTTACTGCAAAGATTAACAAAAAGGAGGAGTGTGCTTGTTTCTCTGTGATAAAATCCAGAAGCACCTGTTCAAACATCAAATTGCTTTAAGATTTGTTTAGTTACTGCTTTCTCCAGATGAATCAGAAGTTGCAAATTAAGGATCTTAGCTTATATTTGTGGGAATAAAAATGGGAGTGCATTTCTATACACCAGGCAGCCTGAGTGCAAGTTCTCTATAATAGAATTTAATAATGTTTTGGGGAGGAAACTAAAAAAAAAAAAAAAAAAGAGGAAGACTAGGAAACCGTTTGGGACACAGCAAACTACTCTGTTGTCCTTGTTCATTCTTTTTCTTTTCTTTGAATATTCACTTTTTTACTGAGTAATTCAATAGCATTTGCAGGG
Organism: Onychostruthus taczanowskii; assembly: GCF_017590055.1. NCBI lineage: Eukaryota > Metazoa > Chordata > Aves > Passeriformes > Passeridae > Onychostruthus > Onychostruthus taczanowskii. The sequence goes on along the minus strand of NW_024499018.1, from coordinate 76,819 downwards.
GAGGGATGCTGCAAGAGGTAAATTGATGCTGCTAACATCTGAGCTACTGATTCAATTACTCAAAAATTTTCACTCCAGCAATAGTTATGAGGCTGCAGCTCTTCAAATCTTGTATGTTGATAGCTGAAAAGATACATTTGCTTCATGTCAGAATGCAACTTTCTGGAAGATTTTCAGTTTGGATGTTAAATCTTTCTCATTTTATACCAGAAATCTTCATCAGAGATGTTAATAGCACAGAAAACAAATTAATGCTTTAAGACACCAGGATATATGCTTGTAAATTCCTTGAATCATGCCTAGAACTCTTCCGTCGTTTCAGTCCTAAAATAATGCATGCTTTTAAATGTAATGACAGGTAAGTTATTGATTGATTTACACACCTTATACACAAAGCAGAGCTGAAAATTTAGGTTTTAAATTTAATTTTCAAATTCTCATTATAGAAGACATGAGTACTGTTACTGAAATATACTTTAAGTGCACAGTCTATGAGGTTTTCTACAAAACCTCAAATTTTCTCTAAATTTAGCTTTGGAAGCAAACAGAGGTTTTCCATCAGTTTCTCCAGCACACTTACTTCCTGGCAATCTGCAGTATCTACTGATCAACCACAAGCTTGCTTTTTCTTGTTCTTTTTGAATGTCATACTTGTTCTTAACATGTGACAAGGATAAAAGGAATTTTTTTCATTGAACAATACATTCACATCTGCAATGAACTTATGAAGCTGAATGCTGAGAAAACTCATGATGTGCATTCAAGAAAGTATCATTTAGAAAGGCATAAAACATAAGAGACAGATAAAAGAAAAACAAATTCAAATCTTCCAGCAGTATGAGTAGGTAAAACTACCTGAACAGCAGTCAGCAACAATTTGATCTGCTATGAATTTTAACTACTTAATATTCACTACTTGAGCAATGAAGTGCCAAATCTGAAGCCATTTAATTAGACGTTATATATAAAAGAAAAGCAATTGTAGGAAAAAAAAAACAAAACCAGGAAATAAAAGAACAGTTAACAAACCAACACAAAAGCCCATCCAAACAAAAAACATCAACAAACCCCATACTGCAAAATTAACTATCAAAGAAGTTTATTCCCCTGAAAATCACAGAATAGAACAGAGTCACAGAATAGAATATGCTGTGTTGGAAAGCACCCATTAGGATGAAGTCAAACTCCCAGCAGAGGACACCCCAATAATCACACCATGAATCAGAAGATGTTAACTAAATGTGACGAGAACTACCATATGAACTCCCTTCTAGCCCAGTACTACTTCTATTCCAGCACTTTTCTAATCATTCTAAAAGGGTCTACACCACAGCTGTACAAATGCTTTGTTTTTCTATTCTGTTTTTAATAAGCACATGCACACACAGAAGCAAGGAACCAAATACAATGAAGAGAAATAGAACTACAAAAGAGTATTCAAGTCTGGGGGTGGGATTCTTTTTGGGAAACTAAAATTGTTGTGGCAATGGTGTGTAAATGTTTCTAGGAGCTGCTTTTCCAAAACAATACTAGTAGTCCCTGAATTTCAACTCCAATCCTTCACTGATTTTCTCTTTAACTTTCTGTGACTGGCATCATTACAGTCACCAAACTGGTTGTTAACATTGCTCAGTACTGTAGGAGAAAAGGCATCAAACTCTTCAGCCTTCATTGTAATCTGCACTGATAGTTTTAGTCCTTTTTTTGAATGGTGAAGTATTCTTGGTCTCCCAGTCAACTATGTATGTATTCTTAAAAAGATTTCTCGCTACTTTCAAGTATTCTTTATTTTGTATTGGGCTGGATATTTCTTAGAAGCTTAAGCTTTTTGGTTTGCTTTGGCTTTGTAATGCTTAGCCTCAGACATCTAAGCTTGGATTTCACTTTCTATCATGTCTCTTTTCTGTGTTTGAGATTACAAAGATTGTGATCAAGGCCAGACTCCTACTGCTCTTCCAATACACTTCCTCCACACTGGAAATTCTTATTCTCAAGCTCATTAACACAGTCTTTCCCTAGCTTCATTTCTTCTTTGCTATACCTCCCAGAAGGCTTCACCAATCCAAGTCTATGAAATCAGTCTTCCTAAGAGACATTCCTGATATTTTGCTATTTTCCTCTGGGAAAGCTTATTGTAATGCCTATACTTTATATTTGGGTTATCTAAATTTAGATCCACAAACATCCCTGACTCAGGATTTAGCCAAGGCCTAGGCATGTAAATACACTTATGCAGTCAAAAGCCCTGACTAACTACCTATACATTCAAGATACAAAGTTTTCTATATTTATTTTATATATATATACACACACACACATCTATATACACATACACATACACATAATGTATTATAGGAGCATATTATGGCAACTAGAATTCTACTGCCACTTGTGCCAAAAGCAGCTGGTAATGTGGCAGGACTAAGAAGTTCAGCGTCCATCCTGTGACAAATTGGATTCTCAAAAAACGCCTTTCTCCCACTGTAGATCCATGGGACACTCCCTTACAACCACTGCCTAAGCACACACAGACTCCTCATTGAGCAGTTAAATAATATCAACCAAAGCTACAGCAATACAAAAGTTCAGTGGCTACAGCATTTGAACAGAAGGACTTTAATTCTATGTCTTTCATTCTGATCTGTGGTTTCTAAAATCTGTGCCCGTCCCAAAGCCATCCTGTGCCAGGGTTCACTTTTGAGTTCCATGGCTGGAGTACCCAGGTAAAAAAAAGTTTCTATTAGATGGTTGTTTCACTTTAAAGTGGTACTTACAGTTTTTTTATAGTAAACTGTCACTGCGCAAAAATCTTGAAGAATTTCTCAGAACAGAGCTGTGCATGTGAGGAAAGTTTTGCCACTGTTAAAGCATTTGGAGGTATAGACATACACACAAAAAAAGGTTCATTTCAAGTTTCCTCAATAAAACCAAATGCCATGATTTAGCACAGATAACAGGATACAAATAGCTTATTTCACTCTGATTCTGTCCCTTAGTGCCACGCAGTTCATTGTACCTGAGAAAATGGTGCTCACTGATGTGGCTGTGTTGTTACTAGGCAACCAGAGATAAAAATGCAGGGCTTAATGATTTTTATTTAATGCATTTTTATGAGAAAGTACACTCTCTTTTTTTCGCTCCCTTGATATTATTTGAGGTGTAAATGCTATTTACCCAAGGAGATATATTTAGCCATCTTCTGTGATCTGAACAAGAAAATTATTCAAACTGGATATTCAAACAGCCAGTCAATAAATATTTCTAAACGTATTGACCATTACCACTACCAACACTTTCACGGTGGCAGTGGCTGAGATCTCAAACCACTTCACCAGAGAAAAATATTCAGTAGGTATCACAGCAGAGAATAAAAAGAAAACAGATAAGAGCTCAGGGTCATTTGGAACAGTTACAGACATTTATGTACTCTTATGTGGCAGAAAGCAAGAGCCCAAGCCTATATTACCCTTTCCCATATTGTCATGACACCACACATCTGGCAAGGTCACACCATGTTTTCTACTGTGGCTTTGGTTAGCCCCAATTCCCTGCAAAAAAGATATGTAATGACCAAAAGCCCCAGTGGGGCTCTGCGCAGAGATGTCTCTACAGGGATATGCACATGTTAAGAAGCCCCCTGTTATCACAGCCCTTACCCCTTGAAGCCTAGGCACGCATCCAAGAGGCCTCCCTGCAACTCCATGCTGCCTCACAGTTCATTTCCCATCGCAAAATTCAACAGCTCTCTTGAGGGTCCTGACAGCAGTGACACCTCCTCGATTCAGTTTCACCTTCATTCAACAGTGTTGGAATTGTTACCACATCTCTAACACCACACAACCTCTCAAGTTTCTTCACTTGCCGTGCTCTTCCTTTCAGTCTTTACAAGGGCTGGTGGCTTGTATGTAACTTCTGACTGTTGAGTTTCTTTTGTATTGGCCAATTTCTCAACTCTCCCATCTTTGTTACAGGAGCAGGAAAGTGTTTATAGCTCTGAAAAAACAACCTGAAAGCCTCAGGCTGAGTGTGTGCATGAGAGCTCAGGTTCAAACAAAACTAGAAGTCTAACTGCATGCTTAACTTCTGCAGGTCCTGCAAGCTGAAGTGAGAAGCAGATGAACTCCCTGCATAATTTCACTTTTATATATAGATAAAGACAAAATAACTGATGCTACCAACATTATTTAGCATTTGTCTCTGCAAAGGTTAACTTCCAAATTACAGGAACCATGCAATTCAGTTGAAAATTGGTTTTGACCTTTAATAATGAGTCACCTTCAAATTAAAGTAGAAATTCCATTGGACTTGGCACAGTTAGATTTTTATAGACAGTTATCTGTTCCTCATCCTTATTGTCTTGATAGCAGGTTCTACTCCCTCTCACTTAGACAAAAGAGATGCATGCAACAGTTCAAAAAATTTGTGCAGATCAGTAAACACTTGTTGCATTTAATCAGAAGCTTACAATCAATGTATTTCTGATCCCAAAATGAGTACTGAATGGCTACTTCTGACCATTTCCCTATTCAAAATAAGCAAGGCTGAAAGCATAATCTGGCACTTCGAAAATCAGTAATTCTTCACTGTGTGTCAAATATAACAGGTAACAGTCTGACTTCCTCCTTCTTCAGACACCTCTATGTGCAGCCAATCTTGCTTCTCACAATACTGGAGAATTTCTAAGCAAACAATAGATATGAGTCTGTGAGTTTGAGAAGTGTGGGGTTTTTATCTCTTATTTCTTTTTCTTTTCTCTTATCCTTCACATCGACAAAATTTGTCTGCCTCTGAATTGTTACAATTATTAAGTGTCTGTCTGTACTTCAGATAAGAGTGTGTAAAACACCACACAGACTAAAACTAGAGAACAACAGCATTAAGTAAAGAAAAAAAAGTCCTTCACTGTGCGTGCATGTCAGATTTCACATCTCAGGTTAACTTAGCAGGACATGTTAACAAATGTAATTGATTTCTGGTTAACTTCCTGCTTTCAACAAGTTCACAGATACATTGAGATTGGATTTCCAGTAGTTTATATTTCATTAGTATCTTACTATGCCAAATGCCATTCCATATTTGTATCAATGATCAGAAACTAAAGTAAACCTCAGCAAAATGGGAAACAATCCTGAAAACCCCAGTTAATCACTTTATCTTTGAAGAATAGCCTGACCTGTAGCTATTTTGATGAAAAGGAGCAGGGTTGGCTTCAAGTGTCTACACCCAGAGACTAGAACTGTCTGCTCAAATTCAGTTAAGTGTTCAGTCAGTTACAGAAACAGAGCTGGGAAAAAGCACCAGAATTTGGAAATCCCTCTGACCAAGACAGTATCTGAATTACTACCCTACACAAACCTTTTTCTTCTCCCTGTAAATGGGTTTGAGAATTTCAATCTTCAGCCTTGAACAACATTAACTAAGGAGTCAGACAAAACTCAAATTTTTTAGTTGCTTCAGTTCACTACTGATGCGCTAAGGCAGCTTATACTGCTCAGTACTGCGGATGTACTAGACACCATATAGAGACATTTCCCTCTGATTCCCTGGGTTTTAACTCTCACATCCAAACACAACATTCTGAATTCCACTTTGAAAGAATGACATTTAGAAGTTAAGTCAAGGATGATTCAAAATATTTGTCCTAAATCTGTGGTTTTGCATCTTCATCTGTCCAACCTTCAATTTGTCCATAAAAAACAGAATTGCAAAGTAATATTAATAATGCATCTTGCAAAAAGATTGACGGTTTTTTTAATGGCATTGAAAATGCAATAAGACTCAGAGTGGACACAGTTCACAGCAGATCTACTAACAACTGATAAATGGAATTACAGCAAGAACGATGTCACATCAGCTGCTCACTGACAAGAAAATTCTACCCTATCATACGTGGATAGAAAAGCAGAAAGAGAAAATGAGATGCAATGTAGGTGGAAGGCTTTGATCTACTTAAATTCTTTAAATGCCAGACTGAACAAGGTATAAAGGACAAGTGTCTAGAAGAAAAGATTCTTTATTTAATTTTTAGATAGAAAAATACTTGAAACCTTTCTTAAAAACAAAACATGAGAATGTTTTGCTGTATTGTCACTGTAAGTCATGTGGCAAATATCATGGTATTTTTTGTGATAGTTCTGTAAGGCACAAAGAAATAACTGAAGTTCCCAAATGTATTATCCAGAGATGCTTATGTAACAAATATATTTTCCAAATAACATCTCACAAACATACAAACAAAAATCCAAGCCAACCCTCAAACAAAACAAACAAGAAACCCTGAAGAAATAAAAGCCTCTTCTATATACCGTTTACTAGAAATAGCCCAGAAGAGTTTGTCTTGATCTTACTGCCAAACTGTATTTAGCTTTTATTAGACATATAAAAAAACTTAACAGAGAGTGAAGAAAAATCTAAGAAAGCAGTCTATCTTTTACATATTGCTATGTTTTAGCAACTCTCTAGGCACCAATATTTTTCCAGAGTAGGCTGTTTCATGTTTTTAAATATTATCATTTCAGACAAAGAAAAAGGGCAAAAAGACTGGAAGAAACTTCTAGATCAGCTAGTCCATCCTCGTTCTCAAGACACAGCAAATGTCTGTATCTAATTGTGGACTGATATTTATGTAATTTATTGAAGTTTAGAGACCACAACTGTGATAGCTCTGTGGTTTGCCTAATTCATGTTATTATGTACTTGATTTTCTTTTCAAGAAGTTTTGCATAAAGTCTTATGTGAATCTTCTCAAACACAGCCTAAGCCTACTCTTTTCCTCTTTCATCCATGTATTTCTTTATTTGACAAATTTGAAGGCTCTTGCTTTGTTTCCCTTTCAAAGGCTGATCACAGTGAACACAAAGTCCTGATCAGCATCAGATGTACAGCAACAAAGGAGTTACTCACCAAAGCAGAGCATAGCATCAGCAGAAGGCAATCCAAGGAGAGAGGTTAGACCACTGATGCTGATTTGAAATCCTGCAATGATCTGAAATCCTCCCAGCCTCTCTCCAGACTACCACGTAAGATAAAGGCATATGTTGACTATAACAGTACAGGGATTATTACGTTTCAATTCCCTACCTCTACTACAGTTGTTTTTGCAGCTTTGCACATAGGTTGGTTGAAGTTTCTTGCAGTTTTCCTGAAAAAAAAAAGAAAATTAATAAATATTAAAGACCATAAGAGTACAATGAAATACTTTTCAGAGATAAGCTACTAGAGGAATGTCTGTGTTTTAAGCATCACAAAGCTTTTTGCCAAATAGCTGAAGAACTAATAAAAAAAACCTATAAGGGAGAAAAAAATATTATGGTATTGTGTAAGCTGCATCTGAAATGAAATCATATTTTGCTACATTAGAAAGTATTTATTACAGCTCTTTTGACTTTAGATCAGCATACTGTTTAATTGAAATTGGATATATTACTGATATCTTTATTCATTGGATCCAAAAGCAGCAGCAAGCTGGACTGTGTACAATGCCATTATTTTACTGCACAAAGAATGAAATTAATCTCCACTGGGGACCAGCACCAGGCCTAACAATCTCTCAAGTATGTTTTCCTAACTCAGACTAGGACTTGGGATAGCACTTTACACAGTAGTAAATGTAATTCACTTATTTTAATTAAAAAAAAAAAAAAAACCACACAAAAAAACCCAACAAAAAACAACACAAAACACAACAAACCAAACCCAAAAAAAACACAAAAAAACCCCAAAAAACAACCAGAAACAAACAAACAAACAAAAAAAAAAAAAAAACACCAAAAAACAAACAAACAAAAAAAAATTTAAAAAACCAAACAAAAAAAAAATCCAATAAAATAAACCCCAAACCTGTGTCAGTTTTGGCATCCACTGTAAGACTCTGGCATTCACCCCAAGTATTCCCACAAACCTTTTCCATACCAAGGAAAAAGAACCTCTAAAGAGCAAAAGCAACACTTAACATGTATACTTGTGTTGGCAACTACACCAAGATCCTAGGAGCACAGGGGAAACAAGTGACCTGTGTCAGTCACTCCCTATGTTTTTCAGAAACCAAACAAAGATGCACAGCACATTTAATAATTAAGAAATACTATTACGGTTTTAGTGGTGTTCCATTGCTAGCTTCTTGGCATTTTTCTCTGTTAAAAAGCAGAACTGCTGAAAAATTTTCATCAAAATCCACGAAACCAGGTTTCAAAACAAGACAAAGCCTCCTTTCCCACATCGTTTTTCCACAGAAGCATTTTTTTTTTTTCCCCCGGCCATCCTTATTTCACAGACACACGGAATCATTTAAGCTGGGAAAAAGCCCTGGAGCCCAGCCTGCAAGGCGCGGTCCGGGCCGGGCGCCGCAGCCGCGGCGGGCTCGGGGCGCTGCTGCCACCGCGCGGCTCCGGGGCAGCGCCGAGGGACGGCCCGGCACACACAGGCCCCCGGGCACGCACCGACACGACCGAAGCTGTACCCGCAGACACCTGCCTTGGGGAAACCCCGTTTTATTGGCAGTATATAGCGGCTGTGAGCCTCTGACAAAAGGTCAACCCTGTCTTGGGGGCATCGCCAGCCGGGCAAGGGAGGGAAGGGAGGGGATTGTCCCGCTCTGCTCTGCTCTGCTCTGCACTGCCCTGCACTGCTCTGCACTGGGGCGGCCTCAGCCCGAGGGCTGGGGGCACTTTTGGGTGCCACAACATAAAAAAGATACTAAACTATTAGAGATTGTCCAAAGGAGGGTCATAAGGATGATGAAGGGCCTTAAAAGGAAGCCAAATCAGGAGTGGCTGAGGTCACTTGGTCTGCTCAGCCTGGGGGAGACTGGGGGGACACCTCACTGCAGCTACATCTTCCTTCTGAGGGGACGAGGAGGGGCAGGCACTGATCTCTGGTCTGTGGTGACCAGCGACAGGCCCCGAGGGAAAGGCCTGAAGCTGAGTCAGGGAAGGTTTAAGTTCAACATCTGAGAAAAGTTTTTCACTCAGAGAGTGATGGGGCAGTGGAACAGGCTCCCCAGGGCAGCGGAGACAGCACCAGCCTGAAGAACACCAATTCAAGAACTGTTTGGACAATGTTCTCAGGCACAGGGTGTGACTCCTGGGGATAGTGCTGTGCAGGGCCAGGGGTTGGACTTTGATGATCTTTGTGGGTCCCTTCAACTCAATATATTCTATGATTCTATGAATATCTTCTGCCCATGGGTCTTTTTGGTGGCTATACAGACTCAAAAGAAGGATATAACAATAAGAAGCAGAAGAAAAAAACCCCACAGTTTGCGTTTACACTTTCCTCTGAGAGGCGAAAATACTAGTTAGTAGTGATTCAGGGAAAACTCCCCTAAACTAGGCAGAGTAGCAAATGAGAAGAAAAATAGAGATATAAAACCTGATTTAAAATAGCTGAGAAATGGATACTGATGGGGGAAAGGAAGATGACAAAACTAACAATTCAATATTTCATCCCATGTAACTACTTTTCTGAGCCAAAGACTTTCTCAAGATAGTAGTGGCTACTCTGCCAGTAAAATAAACTGACATAAAATTATTTTTTACATAGGGAAAAAACTACAAGAAAACATTAATTTGACATTAAGAAGAGCTAATGGTCTAATCTGATGTAATTTATAAAAGCTTCTGCTATTTAAACTGTTCTTGAGTTAGTAAAGTTTTTTCAGAAGCAGTAGTCTTTTACAGGATCAAAGGCTTTATTTCTAAAGAACACACTCTCCAGAAGTTTTATGGGATCAAAGGCCTTATTTCTAAAGAAATCATCTAGATGAAAAAAAAGCAGAAGCACTACACTTATTTTCCAACACAGAATAATGTTAAGGAGTTAGCAGTAGGAAATTCAAAAACTAGCTAGACAAAGTTGACTTTTTATTTAAAAAAAAATTTCTGGATATCTAGATACAGCAACGTCTACAAAGTTCCATTGTTCCACTGGATTTCTAAGCTGACCAAAGGCATGACATCTTTTCTCCCAGGGGCAAAAGATAGCAAACCAGACTAAACCAACAAACTACATCTACTACATATCTAGTGATGTGAAGATGCAGAGACACCTCAGGTATGAGCTGAATTTATGTACTTCACTTGAAGCATGAAGAGATGACCTGACATGACTGTCACAGAAGAGGCTCCGACTCAGGTTATCCCTTCAACATTTCTGCTTCTTTGTCAATTGTCTATTTTCATCACCAACAAGCCATGTATTTGCTTGTAAAATCGAGGTACATTGGGCTACAACACCTAGCAGAATGGGGCCAGGTGAAAAGTGAAGGGAGCTAAAGGAGGCAGACAAATCACTCTCCATGATATTTGAAAAGTCATGGCAGTCAGGTGAAGTACCAGGTGACTGGAAAGAGGGAAAGATGGTCACCATCTTTAAAAATTATATAAAGAAGGACCCCAGGAACTACTGACTTGTCAGCCTCACCTCTGTGCCTGGGAAGATCATGGTGCATACTCCTAGAAGCTGTGCTAAGTCACAGGGAGGTGATTCAGGACAGCCAGCAAAACTTCACATCTGTTAGGCAAGTCCTGCCTAACCAATATAGTGGTCTTCTATGATGGAGTGACTACATCAGTGGATGGGAAATGGCTATAGATGTAATTTATCTGCACTTTTCTAAAGCCTTTGACATGGCTTTACAGCCCCACAACATTGTCTCTGACTTGGAGAGAGATTAGTTAAATTGCATAGACTGTTTGGTAGATAAGGAATTGGTTCAATAGTCTCATCCAGAGGTTAATGATCAATGGCTCAGAGACCCAGTGGACATCAGTGACAAGTGGTGTCCCTCAGGGGTCTGTACAGTGTTATTTGATATCTTCAATAATGACACAGACAAAGGAATGGAGTACACCCTCAGCAAATTAGCAGATGGCACCAAGCTGAGTGGTGCTGTTGACACTTCTGAAGGATCAGATACCATCCCGAGGAACCTGGACAAGCTCAAGAAGTGGCTCTTGGGAATCTGATGAGGTTTAACAAGTCCAAGTGCTGGTACTGCACCGGGATAGGAACAACCCCTGGTACCAGCACAGGCTGGGCATGAACAGCCCCAGAGCAGCCCTGCCCAGGAGGGCTTGGGGGTGCTGTGGCTGAGAGGCTGCACATGCCCCGGCCATGGCACTCCCAGCCCAGAGAGCCAAACATGTCCTGGGCTGCATCCAGAGCCCCGTGGGCAGCAGGGCAGGGAGGGGATTCTGCCCCTCTGCTCTGCTCTGCTGAGACCCACCTGGAGCGCTGCATCCAGAGCTGGCCTCCCAGCACAGCAGGGACAGGGACCTGCTGGAGCCTGTCCAAAGGCCACCAAGATGATCAGAGATCTCCTACAAGGAAAGGCTGAGAGAATTTGAATTGTTAAGCATGGAAAAGAGAAGGCTTCAGGGTGACCAAATTACAGCCTTCCAGTACCTGAAGGGAGTATTCAACATAGATGGACTTTTCACAAGGGCATGTAGTAACAAAACAAGGGAGAATGGCTTCAAGTTGAGAGAGGGGAGGTTTAGATTTGATTTTAGGGAGAAATTCTTTACTGAGGGTGGTGAGGAACTGAAACAGGTTGCCCAGAGAAGCTGTGGATGCCCCATCCCCAGAAGTGTTCAAGGCCAGGCTGGATGGACCTCTAAGCAACCCAACTCAGTGAAGGGTCTGCCTGCCCACAGATGGAGGCTGAAACTCGATGATATTTAAGGTCCCTTCCAAACCAGGCCATTCTGGGATTCTCTGACTATCCACAGAAGCAGTGGCACTCCCTGATGTTGTCCCTAAGGAGCAAAGCCCCAGGGAAGGTTAAGACCTTTGTTAGACAAAAGCTAACCACTGCTAAGTGGTGCAGAATAGTCCACTCAGCATGACAATGCCTGAAATGAAAGCCACCACAACATGCTGTATGGAATGAAAGATCTAGGACTCATGAAGTAGAACTTAAAAAAAACCCAACAAAACAACATTTTAAAAGCAGCTTTCTAAAGAAGTTGGTGCCATTCTGAATTCCAATAAAACAGTATAGCTTGATGTATGAGAATAGGAAAAAAATTAATGCCAGCCTCTGGTCCAAGTAAGTGTAGCTAAAGTACACTTACACTTACATCCTCTAAATTTATAAAAGCTCTTAGCTTGAGGGTGATTAACAGTTTGGCAGACATACCATTACTACTGGCTTCACACAGTCACAGGAAACACACCATGAATAGTACCACACTGCTGAGAAAGTTGTAGCAGATGGCAAGTTATAAGATGACCCTATGTTTCTCTGTTCTGTGTTATCAGATAATCATGTCTCATCCAGAAACAGAATAGGTCACTGTTTATCATAAGCACATTCCTCTGAGCTAGCAATATTCTATATGGAATTGGGCACCAGATGATTATTAGTTTCCATCTTCGATTTGTTACAGTTGAAGGGAGGAGTCAAGATTTTTAGGTCTTCACTCCAGATGGAAGTAGTGTCTGTTATCAGCTGTACTGTGTGAATACATGGGAGACATAATGAAGACTTCTGAAAGGAACAGGAAAAAGGAAAGCCATAGAGAACAACAGGACATAAAGGAAGAGGGTAAAAGGAGAGCACAACCAAAAAGTCTTTCCATGGAGAATGAAAGAACTTTTGAGAGGTCTCTACTATGCATCTGTAGAAAGATACAGGATAAAAGCACAGAGACTAATGGCTCAGGATCAAAGACAAGGCCAAGCAGGAAGAGTGTTTCCTCTATTCAATGTACCAGAGCCTAAGGAGAGCAGTTTAGCAGCCATCAAATTCATCTGCACACATACAAGAAAGTTCAGCTTTTAATCAGAAACCATATTGTCTTGCCAGTGGGCAAGTCAGAATGTCAAGAGTTGGGCAATTATAAAAAACTAATAAAAACTAATTTATAAATTTTCAAGTATTTTAACTTAGCATTAATTATGTGTATATATAAATTAATTAATTTTCAAGTATTTTAACTTACTATTAATTATGTGGATATAAAAAATATATATACACACACATGTACACATAAAGAAAATAGTTACTTTATGGGTGTTGTTTTATACACATATTTTTCAGTTGCTTTTCCAGCTCCTTGTTTGTTCTATACAAAGACAGACTCTCAATCAGCATGTGCTTATAATAAACTGCACATAATAACTACAACACTCACGTTTTCATCTGATAGCCATAAGACAAACAAATAAAAACCAGGCATTAAACATAAGCAAACCTCTCTCCTCCTTCAGTTCAGGACAAACCAGAACACAAACAGAGCAACTCCTATAAAAGATTTTCTCAGTAATACTACATCAAACTTTTCATTGCAAAAATGTTTAAATTCATATGATGCCTTTCCCTACACCACTGAGATGCAACAAACTTTAAACACAGATTTCTTTAGACAGAATCAATTTCCCCATCACTGACTGGCCAGAAGATGGACTCAGTTCTGTTGTGCATGAGCCTGTACTTCTTGGGTTGGCCTTTAATTGCTCAAGAAAAAGGACCCAAACTAACATGAATATTGAAAGAAAGAGAATGTCACTACGTTTCTCAACAGTCATCATAATGACTTCGGTCTGCTGTCTCTCATTTTTAACTATAAATGCTTTACTTCATAGCTATGTTTGAATTCTCAAAAGTCATTAGAAAAAGCAATTATATTTTGGTGTTTTACAGCAGCATAATTTGACAGCAGGGAAAGGCAATATGAGAGAATGTGAAATCAGTAAAACATTATTTTGCCATAACACAGGAGACAGGATTCTTCTTGCCATTCATTACCTAAACTGTAAAATAATTTTTTCCCGCCAGTAAACAAGTCATACCTGAAAATTATGTTTCCTGCACGATCAGCCTTCCATGCCTTCACAAGAGCAAAATCTCCTGTAATAGATTTCTCTAGAATAAAGTGACGACCATCAAACTCCCTCACCTACAGAGAAAAGTCCAAAATTAAGATGTAGGTTTCTTCCAACAGATATCACAAGTAATACTTATTTTAGGGGTTAATTTTGCACACTATTATATTTCAACTTCTTTTTGACTCTCTAAAGTTTTTACTGAAAAGCTGTATGATAACAGAGAGGCATGGAAACCCCAGTTTTATCATAGGCTCTAAATCCCAGATTCATCGCAGTGTCTCTAGTGAAACATCATGAGACTCCACATTCCTCCTGCTCCATCTACTGGAATTAGACATGCTTTGTCCTGCACATCTACCAGCTGACCAAAAACTGAAGTGCTAAAGCAGAATTACTGAAAAAGGTCATAACCACTATCCACCACCAAATCCAAAATTAAGTCAATTCAAATCATCTAACAGGCTGAGTTTCTTTTGGTTTTCCCTGCATTTATGATCAATATTTGGAATGAATGATACTATGCCTGAAGCCAAAATATGGAAGAGGGACAGAGCTAGTCTTTCAATCCTATATAGAGAGATGAAGGACCACCTCTCTTAACAATGTGGAAGGTAAGAGTATACACAAATATTACTTGAGAGCTTTTTAAAATTGCTGAAATGGGAAGTATGAGAAAAGATATCAGTTTGCCAATACCATATAAGGAGATCTGAGCCTTTATAAAATGATACTTCTGTGTAAAATGGATGTGGAGAATGAAATCAACAAATCATGCTAGTCATGATATTAGTACCCCATCATTATTAGACTGAGGAGAGTAAGGGAGATTTTCCCACAAATGTCAAAAGAAAAACAAATGAAGAAAAATGTTATTAAAATTATAAGGTATTTATTGAAAAAAACATTCCTCCAAATGGTAAAACATCATAATGACGTATACAGTAAAAAAATTAAGAGAATATAAAATATTAGGACAATGTATAGATACTGCAAATAGTCATGTATAAAATACATGAAAACCATGGGTTAGGGTGGAATTACCTTTACCCCAGAAATGCTCTTGAGGTGAAATTTAATGTTGTATGCAGCCTAATTGGAACACACAATACTAGCCCCACCCAATTCTTTAAGAAAATTTATGGCACTGAGACATCTCTTCCCTTCTCCAAATTCTATATCCAACTTCAAAATTAAACCCTTGTTTCTGCCTTGAAAGCCACAGTCTTTTTATTTCTTTGCAGTTTTAAAAACTGCGACTAAATTGCATTTCAAATGTTGGGAAATGCATTTCCTAAAATTTGTGTCAACTGAGCTCCTCCCAGTTTAACATGAGAATGTCCCATTTCTTCTAAGGCTGAAGCTCCATGTGCAGCTGCAGGGCTACTTACTACATAGTGCTGTATTTAAGGAGCACCTGCCCCACTAACAGGTTTTAGTTTGAATTTAATTTGAATACACAGTGAACCTGGTCAGAGAACAGTCAAGTGAAGAGTAACTCACAAGGCAGGCTTTCACTTGGACCAGGTCTTGATGCTAAATCACTCTATAACTGTAAAAACTTCACATCACAGAGGACAGCAGTAAGCAATGAAAACAAAGCTAATGTGTCTGTACCACATATATCCAGTTAAATGAATAGAGTAAAGCTAAATTTAACTCCTTCTTAAACATCTGTTTATCTTGTAAATATGTTAGAAATTAATTTTTCAATGGTGAAGGCTTCCAAATGGCAATCAGACCTCTTACCTCTCTTGGCTGGCTGGCAATGGCAATGGTGCCATCTGTGTTGTACTTGATGGGTGCACCTCCTTCCTGCACCAGTGTCCCATAGCCAGTACTGGTGTAAAATGCTGGGATTCCTGCTCCTCCTGCTCTAATACGTTCAGCAAGTGTACCCTATGGGAAAACACATTTAAGAAATCTTCATTTGGGAGCAACAAATCAAACTCTGATGAATGGCTTGCATTAACTTTATTTTATATCTGGTTCATTCTTTTTGCTCTTTGGCCATTCTGTCTGCACTCTTCTCTGTGTCTAGCTATAGTACAGGATACTAACAGCAAAAATTCCTCATTTGCCTTAATTACGGACTTATGGCCAAAGATATGTGTTTGTTTTTCATAAGTGTCATTTCCCAGATTTTTTTTATATTCTCCTGGATTCAAAGCAAGACAAAAACATCATGGTCAATTACCCAGTTTAACAGCCTCTACAACATAGATTTTGTTTTCCCCAGTTATCCTGCAAGAAGCACAATCACCTCTGGTTGGTTTTCAAAATGGTGGAGTGATATATACTATAAAATAATTCATCCTAAATGAAATAAAATAAAAACCCCACAGCATTCCGTGTATAGAGAATTCAAATAGGAAGGCAGCTGTCCCCAGAAATGTATATTCCAGGGGATTGCTCTCATTTGACAGGAGGCATTTTGAGAAGCATCACCAGCAACCACAAACTAAGTGAGAGGAATTCAAATACCAGGAAGACAATACCTCCAGAGACGTATATTCCAATGTATATTCCAAGGGATTTTTCATCTGACCAGATTCCAGCAGGAGGCATATTGATAAGCATCATCAGAAGTTTTTCCCAGAAAGTTTTTTTCTGACAGGATTCCAGCAATTATCCACCAGTTCCGGAAAACTCAATGATATGCTAAAGAAGAAACCCTTCCAGGGTACGGAAAAACTGTATAAAAGGGACCCTCTGAGAACTACTCTTTGGAGACCCATGGGGACTTTGGTACAAAAAGACCAAATCCTACAAATTCCTGATTCTGATTGCCCGGCTCAGAGTCAATTTTAGGTTGTGGCTTATTCCAAATTTATACTTTGATAATTTAATTTCTTTAATTATTTAATTGGAGTATTCATTTATTACAGTGGCAAGAGGCAGATGCAAACCATGCAATGATACAGAGTCCTGTGTTCTAAGAAGCCTTATAATTTCAAGATCTCACCGTGATGTTTTCCTTACTGTTCAACAATGATACAAGCCTCCCATTTTGCCTAAGGTTATACCACACTATTTTAGGAAAGACTATTTTTCTTGACACAAATATTTCAAATTCCCACATCTCCTAGCAGACAATTAATTCACCTTACTGATTGCCCTTATATACTGTAGACCCATTATTTCCATGCTGGATTTACATAACTTATCTGTAGTCCACTGGGCCAACTACATGTCTAAGGAGTTCATGGTCCCCTAGGTGAAAGTACTGAACATTAAATAGGAAGGGAAAAAAATGCATTGTGAGATTTGTGACATTTGAAAGATCAGACATGACAGTGTCTGGCTATTTTCAGGTCTGCTGACTGGGTATAAAAAAAACCTTTTCTACTCATGTCTGTAATTCTAAGAAACATTCTCTCACAGCATCCTCATAGGCAAGCTCAGGAAGAGTAGACTGGATGAGAGGGCAGTGAGATCAATTGAGAGCTGGCTGAGTGGCAATCCCAGGGCATTACAATCAGTGGCACAGGATCTAGTTGGGGGCCTGTCACTAGTGGTGCCCCCCGGAGCTGATACAGGGCCCAGTATTGTTTAACTTTTCATCAAAGGCTTGGAGGAAGGGCAGATGCCTCCTCAGCACGTTCCCTGAAGACACAAAGCTGGGAGGGGTGGCTGAAACCCCAGAGAGCTCTGCAGCCCTTCAGAGGGACCTTGGCAGGCTGGAGAGATGGGCAGAGAAAAACAATCTGAAATTCAGCACAGGAAAACCCAGGGTCCTGCACCTGATGAGGAATGATCCTGTGCACCTGTACAGGCCAGGGGCTGGCCTGCGGGGAAGCAGCTCGGTGGAAAAGGAGCTGGGGGTCCTGGTGTCCATGAGCCAGCAGTGTGTTCTTGGGGCCAAGGCCAGTGGCCTTCATTGTGGGAGCTGACTCTGCCCCTCTACAGAGCCATCGTGTGGCCATGTCTGGACTGCTGTGTCCAGTTCTGGGCTCCTCAGAACAAGAGAGAAATGGAACTCCTGGAGATGGTCCCAAAGTGAAGGGTAACAAAGATGCTTAAGGGAATGGAGCATCTCTCTTATGAAGAAAGGCTGAGGGAGTTGGGCATGTTCAGCCTTGAGCAGAGGCGACTGAGAAGGGATCTTATCAATGCCTGTAAGTATCTGAAGAAGGGATGCCAAGAGGAGGGATCGGGCTCTGTTCAGGGGTCCTGAGCAACAGGACAAGAGACAAGGGGCAGAAAGTGATGCATGGGAACTTCCACCTGAACATGAGGAAGAAATTCTTTACTGTGACATTGACCACACACTGGAACAGGCTGCCCAGAGAGGTCATGTAGTCTCCTTCACTGGAGATATTCAAGCACCATCTGAACACAATCTTGTGCCATGTGCTCTGAGACGACCCTGCTTGAGCAAAGAGGTTGGACCAGATGACCCACTGTGGGTCCTTCCAAGGGAGCTCAGGACACCAATCTTAATGAAAACTTAACACAGTTGTTTTTCTCAGACATTTATATAAATAGATGTTTAAAACCGAAATTTTATGTGTCGCCTCTGAAAATGCCACACACTAACATGCTGTAGTCTTTGTAGTTATAACACCAACCTCACAGAAGCTGATCTCAATACAACATAACTGATATCAATGATTTTAGGATCTCATTGCTTTCGTGCTATTTGGATAGCTTGGCAGTGCTAAAATAATTAAAAATACGGTGCTAAAAAGTAGTTTTGAATTTGCTTATAACAGTATGCACAGATTAATTTCACTAAGAGTTAATGAACAAGCCAAAAAGGGTTTTAGCTCACAATGAACGAAATCTCCGAATTTGATTCCTGCCCACTAGATGTCAGGCATTGCACATGTGACATCCCCAAAACATGCCACCAAGATGGGAACAGAGCAGCTCCTTGACTTCCTTCCCTTTATATGGGGCCACAGTACTGTGCATACTTTATGCCTTTTTCTACCATCTCCATACGTGTGTGTATATATTTATATATATATTTTTTAAACTTCAGATGAATATAATCTGTTATTAATTAATTCATTCAATTAAAGGAATTCACCCAAATAACACACAGTCAGTTCTTAACAGATGCATGGCCATAAGATGGTGTATTGGCTTTGCACGGTTTTGGTACCTAGAGGGGTGGTTTCTGTGAGAGTATTGCAGAAGCTTTCCCCAGTGCCCACAGAACCAGTGCCAGCTGGTTCCAAGACTAAGCCCATCAGCAACAGTGGTAGTGCCTCTGGGACAGCACATTGAAGAAAGAGAACTTCTTGCACAGATGTAAGTGCATCCAGAGCGGAGTGGATGAGAATATGTGAGAGGAACAGCTCTGGTGTTCCTCTAGCATCAAGGTGAGTGAAGGAAGAGGGTCAGGACCTGCTCCAGGTGCCAGAGCAGAGAATCCCCTGCAGCCCATGGCAAGACCACAGTGAGGCAGCTGTCCCCATGCAGCCCATGGTGAGCCACATGGGAGCACAAATCCACCTGCAGCCCCTGGAGGATCCCACACCCAAGTAGGTAAATGCCTGAAAGAAGGCTGTGACCCCATGGGAAGCCCATGCTGGAGCAGGCTCCTGGCAGGACTTGTGACTCCACAGGGAATCCACGTTGGAGCAGGAAGAAGGTAGGGTTGGAGTAAAGTGTGTGTAGAGGAAAGGAGTGTTAAGATTTTGTTTTACTTCTTTTAGCCCACTTTGATTGATATAAACTAAATTAAGTTCCCCAAGGTGAGTCTGTGGTGCCCAAGATCATAACTGGTGAGTGATCTCTCTCTTTACTTATCTCAACCCATGAGTCTTTTGTTATATTTTCTCTTCCCTGTCCTTCTGAGGGGAATTGAGAGTGAGGCTTTGGTGAGCACCTGGAATCCAGTCAGGGTCAGCCCACCACAGATGGCAAGTGTCTTCTGCACACAAGCAAAACATTTGGATGCAAAACAATTTTATAAAAGCACTTAGGCATTATTCTACTCAATATTTTAGATGAAAAGATGAAAAGATGAAAAGTGGTGGGCAAAAGCAATTTAAAAAAAAAAAAAAGAAGAAGAATAAAAATTAAAAAGACAGAAATTCCTGCATAGATTAGTTCAAAGCAGGACAATTCCTCTCACACGAAAACCATCTAACCCTGATGTCTCATTATAAAAGGTAGTAAACAAATGTAAAAGTCCAGTCAACATCTGATGGCAGTTAAACAGGTTGGTGTAACTTATGGCACTGTTTGGCAAAAGTACGGAATTTAAATAAAACAGTGCTTTCTAGTGCAAGAACAACAGGAAGCTTCCTGAACTGCTTGCAAGCCAGTTTGCAATATCTGTGTATCATTCAGGTGCTTAACAATGCTCTTATCATTACAAAACTTAAAAATTACCAAATAGAAAAAAAAAACTTCTGCATGAAGACAATTAAACACTGTGTGCATTGATGTAAGAAAGGATGGCAACAGAGGGTCAGGAGCAGATTTGTAATGGTTAAAGAAATTTCTCCTTCATTTCACTAAGATCCATAATCCTTGCTCCTAGATTCTCAGAGGCAGATACTGAAGCATATTGTCCTTAACAGGATTTTGCATTGCAGGATTCCCTGAGTATACAGTTGATTCCTTGATCTACTACTGTGAGGTATCTTCTATCAAATGAAAGTCAGTAGTTATGAAGAAATTAAGCAGAATGTTGCACAAAGGTTATTCTGTCACGCTCATGCCAAGTTGTTCTTCACTTCTTAAGTCAGTCTTTCTTTCTCTTCTCATCAAATGTAGCCAATTTGTTCAAAAACAAAATTGCTGTGAGGATCTGTTACTGAGCATATAACAAGGTCATATAAAACATTATTTCCCTAGCACAAGGAGAACATGAATTTCACCTTTCAAAGGTCATGCACCAGGAGGCCCTGCCTGCCTGGTTAAACAAAACTACTTCAACTCCCACATGCATTTAATCTTCAGAGTAACAGCACAAAATCCTCTTGCCATTACACATATAGGTTTTTTTAAGATATACATTTATTGAAAGAACATACACTGCCATCCATCTCTTTTTGAGAATGCAATCTGCACTCAGGTTTCCAGCTAAAATAACCCTTTGGCTTTCACATGCATCAGTTTTCATGTCCCTCCAAAAACCCATTTTGTGCACTTCAGCATATTTTATGTTTCCTATGTTTTTCTCTTACAAGTCAATGTCCCAAGAAACACACATTTCACACAAAAAACACTGTTCTCACTCCTGTTTTCCCTACCCTTTGATTTTCATGTGACGTCTCTAACCAAGATTACAATTTTCAAAAACCCTCTGATTTATGGATATTTCTTTCAATATAGCAGTTCTATGGCAATTTTAAGTTATTATTTCTCCCTTGCTGTCTTTTGCTGCTTTCTTGATAATGTTGTTTAATGTTCAAAAAGCAAAGAGCTTTTTGAACTTTTCAGCTTTAATTAAGTTTACCCTCAAAATGTTAACTATAAAAATTTGCCTTGCAGGCAACACTCCACCTATCAAACAGCAACCACAGAAAAAAAAAAGAACCTTTACTGACTGCATGAAAAGAATACACCCCATACACCTATTTCAAAAGCTGGATTCAGTCATTTACAAATTAAAACAAAGGTAAATGCAATAAAAATGTGCTGCCCTGGATAGGAAGGAAGAAGGTGTGGTAGAAGCTGACATAGTTGTTATGAGTGCAGTCAGAAAAGGGAAAGTACACATTAGTGCTAGACACTGCATGCATTCTTTTACCTTCAGATATATTTGGATTTCTAGAAATTTGCCCATTCTGTATTAAGATGAAAAGTGAATCAACAGAATACATGAAATGCATATAGGAAAAGAGAACTAGGCATTCATCAAGGATGTCAGTGACCCAAGTTACTCCAAACTATTGATGTAGGAAAGAAAAATTAAGGAGCTCTGATTGTCTAGCAACACATTCATTCCAGTTGTTTTGTCCCTCTCAGACCTACAAAAACTTCCTGCCAAAAACTATGTCTGCCTTTTCAAATTTTAAAAATTCACCAAATATGACTCCCAGACAGATCTGTCCCACACATCTCCAGTGTACTGGAAGCAGTACTGCAGATAAACAATAATCGGCTGCTCTCAGCTCTTCTTCTTTGGTGTCTCAAGCATAACACATGGTACAGCATCACAGGGAAGAAGAGATTACCTAACTTTCCAAACTGATAAAAAGCCTTGCACACCAACAAGCCCTACACAGCCTGATGAAGCAGGAAATAGAAATTTGCATTCTTAAGCAGAAAAAAATGGCTACTTGGAACGTAACACACTCTGGCACAAAACATACAATGGCTTATTGTTAGGGGGGTTGTGTAAAAGGAAACATCACAAGACAATTACAACTCTCCTCTCTCTCTGCCTTTGTAAAGATCTTTATTTGTTTCTAAAACATGTGGGTGTGCTCAGTACAGACTGGTTGCCTTTACTGGATGGGAAGCATCAATAAGAATGAGGGCATCCTTCTAGATTTCTTAAAAATATAGCTCCCTCTACTAATTGTTCAAAGATTCTCCAGAAGCTGATATACCTGGGAGATTACACATGACCAGAAATTATTAGTTATTAAATATTAAAATGAATATATTGAGTTTTGGAGAATTAAAACATGTTGATCAAGGAGCTAACATGATGCACCCCCTGATCTTCCTCCTCTCATAATTTGGGGACTGGAAAGATAGGAAGGTAAAACTACACCACCCCTGGAGACTACAGATTGAGGAGGAAAAGCATGCAATAAGAATCCTGGGGCAAGGCGCCCCCTTAGGCAGAAACTAAAGTTTCTGCAACTAGCTGTTGCTGCAAAAAATGCACATAAATGGTTGGTTCTACTCCTGGAAAACATTTTATGTAAAGCCACCAGTCAGCTTCCAGAGATAGATAGGCAGTCTTTTTAGGTATTCATCAGCTCCAAGTATTACATAATGAAGCATGGAACTTGATAACAGACGGACCTGTTCCAGAGCTAGAAATTTTCTTGGCAATTGGCTAGGGGTGAGGAAAGGAAACAATTTCCTCTGACATTCTCCCTGTAGAAGATGAGAGGCTGATTTTATTTGCAACATCAGCTTTTCAGTCTTCAAAAGGATTTGCTCCAAGTTACATGCAATTATGCCTTCTGACAGTTCCACAATTCCTAAGGAAGACCAAATATGCTTCCCAACTAAAAGGAATGCATCAATCACTACCTGCATGGCATTTCTTAGTAGCAGAGACTTAAGCTTTCAGGCTCACAGGGGTGCCTGACTGCAGCATGAAACTCTACCAACATTAAAGTTATGTGGACACAGGTACCACCCGAGTTCTTAGGGACACACGTTCTTAGGTCCACAAAAATAAAGTATAATCCTGGCAGCACCAGAACGATCCTTAACAGCCTTTGTGCAGAAAATTAATAAATGCCTACTACATGGTATTTGCTGGAAGACACTGAACAAAAGTGCAGGCACACCCAGGGCAAAATTAATGGAGACAATCATATAACAGTTCTTCATAGCTCATCTTCCACAGTCTTACAGGGCTCATAAAAATGACACTATGTCCCACAATAATCTCCCCATCTGTAAGGTTACTAAAGAGCCAGCTCAGATGATACGTGTTTCTCCTTCTCTGTCCCTCACTTCCCAAAGGGTACCAAGAATGAGAACAAGATAAGGAATAGGAGTTAACCAACAGACAGAGAAAAACAGATTCAGCTCACAGAAAGGTAAATTATTCAGAGATATAATGCTTATTTGCCTTGTTGTTTCTTGTCTTTACCCAAATGTCTTGACACTGTCTTCAGGCACCTTCTTTTCCTAGGACATTTCCCCATATGTCTGATTGTAAATTGCTAAAGGGAAAGCAAAAAAGAGAGGATGAACGCCTCTGAAGAAAGAAAAAAGAAGCTCTCTGTAGACTGAAAAAAGAGGTGGAAGAGAGAAGCATGGGTGCTGCCATATGCTATGGCAATCCTGTTCAGGAGACAATGAGGGGAGATGGTGAGGTGGAAATTATGAAAAGGTTGGGAAGAGGGGAGATG
>NW_024499018.1:35948-52790 GCF_017590055.1 Onychostruthus taczanowskii | reverse complement strand
GGGGAGGGGAGGGGAGGGGAGGGGAGGGGAGGGCTGTGGAAAATCACAAAGCCTTGTGTGCAAACTGGCACTCCTGAGCCTTACTATCCCTCTATTCCTCCTCTGCAGCGTCTGCACTGGACCTTTGTCCTTCTGCTACTGAAGTATTCTCATGAGAACTCTGTCTCTGCTCTCATAACTTCCTCTTGAGTCTCACAGCAAAATGGCAGTATTGCTCCTCCACCACCCTCCTCCAAAAATGATGCTCTTCTCCTGTGACAGTGATGGGTGCAGGCATACAAGCCAAGTCCATACAGGGCAGATAACTTCTGAAGAGGAGAAATACTGTAGATTGCATGGTTGCATCAGCAGCAATCTCCTCTCTCCACATTCCTTTCTGATATGATCTACTGTGTCTTCATAATAACAAGTAAAACAACTCTATTCAGAAGGTCCAAAATGTACCATATTTTTCCTTCACAGAGAAGGTATATCATATAGAAGTAATCTGATAAATATTTAAATGTCATCATGAATGCATTTCACTTCAAAAGTCACGCACTTCAAAAGTCACCTAGCCGAAAGATAGGTTTAACTTTCATTGTCATTTCTATAACCAGTTCCTCGACCATGACGAGTTCTATATCTATTTTTTTTCTCATTCGTCATCATAACCAGTAAGTTATCTCCACAGCTGATTTCTCAATAGTTCCATGTAATACAAAGTTAGTACAATTTGCCCTGCCAAAATCCTAAATCACCTCCACACTAAAATTAGCTAGATGACCTAGAGAGATTTTCAGGGATTTGCAGTTCAAACAGTGTCAGCAATTTAACAGCAGTAATGAAGCACCTGAATAGATTATTTTTTTAACAAGAATGAAGACAATTTAAAAAAATCAAATTCAAATAATCAAATTCACTGAAAATATATAGTCTCCTGATTTTGGCTATTTGCCATGTGCAGGATTTTACATAACTCCACTCTTCTCTCTCTACCAAGAGAGGTAAGAGTCACAGGTGGCCTTCTTTTCCGTTTCTGAAAATATATCTAATTTGGAATATTTGAAGGATTTCTTATAAATACACAAAATTTACACACATGATGTAAGACACTCTGAGCATCACCTTGATCCCATCTCTGTGTACATAGAAGCCTCCTTGCCTGTTCCTCAGACATTTTCAGGTACATTTTAACTTTCTGAACCAAGAGATTACCTAATTTGTTCCACTAAAACCACTCAGTACTTAATACCATATGGAAAAACTTTATAACCTTCTGTGATTTAAAATGCAATTTCCATATGATGGTATTTTTAATATATATACATTTACATTTGAATATGTTTTTAATAAGGGCAAGTAAGATAAAGACAGACAGACAGATAGATAGCTAGATAGATATTTTAGTAAGAATAGCAGTGGAATTAAGCCATGTGGGTTGCATGCAAGAAAATCCAGGGAATCCACGGCAAATATGGCAGACACATTCTGGTTTTAACAGAAAAATAAAATTCAAAGCAATGACTGAAAAATGAGATAACCTTAAACTTTAACTTATGAACATTTATCAAAGCTGTTTTAAATCCAAATTATTTAATTGCAAAGAATATTAAGATATATTGTGTGCTTTAGAACATGGGGTGCAGTGAGTTTACCACTGCATCTGATCCCACAGAGTACTGCCTTTCAGGGATTTGGGAACCACAAATAGCCCAACCCATTACGAAAACAAGAGTATTATGCTTAACAAAGCCAAGTAATGGCACTCAGGCATCATGCTCAAAAGTGCAAAGCTCAAAGTCATGTTTTCCTTTCTAATGCATAACATTGCAACATTAAAAGACCTTAAAAAAGAATACAGAGACCAAAGGTTCAAAAAGCTGATAATGCCTTATAAGAACACAGTCTAAACCAGTGATAATCTGACAGATGCTGTCAATCACCTTTCAGATGATCACCCAGGTGATAAGCAATTATGATCTTAACTGTGACTTCTCTATTTTTAGTGTAAGTGAACACCTTTTATTCAACACTGCTGCATTCAAAAAGGATGCATGTTTAAGTCTAAAAAACAGACAAAACCAAAATGTGGTAAAACAATCAGACCACACACACAGTTATAACAAATAATTGGCTTCATTTTCAATCTGTAAAATTCAGCCTATTCAGGCTGTAGATACAACGAAAATGGTGATTTCAGTATGTGATTATAGCCAAAATTACTTATCCATTTTATTAAGCACAATTAATTAAAAATAATAATTTTATGCACATTTTTAAAATTTTCATTTTAAATATTTGGCTAAGTTGATAGTTTTTGTTGCAACACAGGTCATGAAACAACAGGTAGCCTGCATTAGCAAAGTCTTAGCATAGTCTGAGTCAAAACACTCAAGTCCCAAGTTCCACGTAACTTCAAATCAGAATGCAACAAATACCATTAAGTTACATGGAGAAAATAGCCAAAAAGGTATGGCATATTAATCCCAGCTATGTTGGGAATTTACTGAATCAATGTTTAAAATGAGATTTAAAATTTTTATTTATTTATCCATTAATTTACTTTCATTTATTTACCATTTTTAAATATTTTCATTAATTTTAATATTGGCAAATGTAGAACGAATCAAATTAAAACAAGAACTAAGAAAATCCATAATAAAATGGATTTTGGTAGCCTACTGAGATGGAATACTCTCAATTTAAAGGGCTTAAAAAAACACAGTGTAAATATAGTATTTACAGTAGGAACAATATAAGTAAAACAAGTTATAGGGGAAGGTGTGAGAGGATGTATTTCAGAAGCACATCTATCTATTGCAGTTATCTTGCACTATTGCCCTGGTTCACAAGTTTCAGTTTCCCCTGCAGCAAGTTGTGTAAATACCAGAGGTACTGGATATTTGAACTGCTTCACTTTCAAACACTTTGCCTTGTTTGGCTTGGCAAAAGAGTAACTGCTCTTAAAGGTGCTGTTTTGCTGGCTAGCACACAGCATGAGCACGGGCACAATGTGCAGCAGCACACAGTAAGCTGAGCAGTGTGACAAAGACCACCCCATTACACTACTCTACAACCCGTCATTGAAAAGCCTTAAATAGGCCAAAAAACAAGACTTCACTTGCCAGCAATTGCATGATTTGAACAAGTTTTTGCAGGAGGAATCTCCTCCCAACGACACTGCAGCCCAGAACAGTAAGTAGGATGTGAACTTGTGAACATCCTACTCCTTTAAAGTAGTTTCCAGACACTGCCAAGCATTTCTAGGCTCTGCTGAACCTTGTTTCCAGCTAGAGAAGTTGGCAAGAACACTTCAGGACTTCCTAATTACTGCTTTGCCTGAGATGCAAGCGAATCGCTGTCTCCATTGCTGCTATTTTAGTTATAAACAGACAGCTCTGTAACATTCCATGGTTCTCACATATTGAAAGGCATGTGACTTAATCCATGCACTGCTCTCCAGAATGGGCTGTCTGTCCGTGCACTTGGCTCCTTCCCTGCTCCAATTACAGGCTGCCTGCTAACCCCTGCAGGACAAGAAAACCTGACCACAACCAATTACCTCCTATTTGCTGGAAGAGCTGGAGAAAAGAAAGCAGCTGCAGTCAAGAAACTGAAACACAGCCAGGCATCAACTGCAACACAAGGTCACCAAAGAAAAGCACACTAGACCATAGGGCAATTTGAAAGTGGCAAATTACTCATTCCTCAAAGTGCCTGACACCTCAACATTACAGGAACAATTGACCCTTTGAATACAACTGCTGTATGTGATTGCTGTGCTACTTCAGTTGTAAAAGCATTTATTAGTGTCCCAATATTTGATAATGCCACTAAACTTTTGGACATGGTATTAGAAGTTGCTAAGAAGATGCATGGTATAAGAAAAGCATGCTTTTTAACAGGCTAATTAGAAGATTAGAAATTATATCAATTGCTGTGATGAGAATTCTGACTTTATTTCTGACAACAGCTGTGTTTTAACCTGGTTCCCAAACACTACCATACTATAGCAGGCTAAGTTTCACACTGTAGTAATACAGTAAATGCAAAGATAGATTAAACAGTTATTTTATTATTAATTAAATTTTTAAATAAATTATACTGTTCAACAGGAAAGTAAAACTTGGGGTTTTTTTTACAAACTAGACTTTTAGAAAAAAATTCTAGATGTCCTTAAGCATTTTAATTTTGTTACACTGTTCCGTGAGGAACTCTCTAGGCTTCATGAATGCTCATACAAAACTAGTTTCAAGAGAATAGGAATTAAATTCTGCTTTCCTGCCAGGAGCAAATAGTTTTACAGAAATCACTTCCACCTCAAAATCCAAAGAACTTTCAGGAAAGTTAACATTATTTCAACATAAATTAAATCTAACCTATAAGATTAGCAACTATATTCTGAATAGAATACAAAATGTCTTCCTTTTCATCCTATTCCACAATGCTCCTCTTTCTACTTTTCTCATACTCAGACTTTCACCTCCCCTTCAGGAACATCTGTGCAATCATTCTATCTGCAAATATATGTGTGTTATTCAAAAATAAGACTGTGAGGAAAATTAATGATCTCTACTCTAGTGTTTGATCTTTTCACTCAAAATTATCTTTCTTTCTCCTTTTTATCATCCAGCAGAAATTGTTTCCCACAAGATTTTAAGGAGCTTAAATTTGACTGTGTATGTACTAAATACCAATACAAATAATCTGTTATCCAAAGAATATGCAATTAATATTTTACATATTAATATTTTTATTTAATTTCATTTATATTTTCATCAATGTGCTTCAACAGAAGTGGTTGTAGTTATTTCTCTATATGGAGATCATTACGTATTGTGGAGCTTACTTGCAATGAGCTTGTGTAAAAATTAGCCTGAATGAGAAAATGAGAAATTATACATGAAAGAAGTATTCTCAATTTCAACCCCACATGAATTTCTTAAGGGGCAAACATTACAAAAAAATAAATCGAAAATCTGAAGATCCATTAAAGAGACTCTACATTCATTCATCACAGATATTCTCTGCTGGTTTTGTGTTGCTTGGAGTTTTTTTTAAACTAACAAATACAGTAAGAGGGTCAGAAAACACCAAACTGAGTTTAAAAAACATATCCCTATTTGGAACTTCACAAAAAAACCTACACACAAAATCACTGATACTGATTTAAAGCCTCTCAGTTAGACTTTCCAGTTACAGTAAACCAGTTAAGTATACCTAAATTTAAATATAAATATTTGTAACTGCAACTGCAACTCTACACCATGACAATTGGTCCTTGACAAAGTAGAGTATATATATATTACTGAGCTTCCTGGACTCCTTCAAAAAAAAACACTTTCAAACCAAGGTGTCTGGTTAATACAAAATTATGATGGTGAAAAGAAAGATTTTTTCATATATATCAGCCTTTTCACATAATTGGAATTTTTAGTCTGTACTTTTTAAACCACAGACATATGGATACCTACCCTGCATTGTTACTGACTGCTGTTATTCCCTTTACCCCAGTCTTCAGTAAACCCCCAATGAGGTTTTCAGGAATCCCACACAATCCAAAACCTACACAAAATAAAAAAAAATTGATTATGTAACAAGTGTTTGAAAGATCACAGAATGTTCAGAAGTATGGGAATTAAAAATCTTTTCTGAGAAGCTCCTTAGTCAAATAAATAAACCAATGTTTCCAGAAAGATTTGCCCTCTAGTACTGGAATCTCCCACTCACCAGACACTTCCCAGTTTGGCGAAAGCTCTTTACCCATCAGAGTGGGTTTTTAGGGAAGTGCTCCAGGGCCATGGCTCTCTTTATGTGTGTCCTCAACCCTGTAGCCATAATTCTTCCTTCTCTTTCCACCCATTTAACCTTCCTATCTTTGCTGCACATCCCGTAGCTTAGCCTGTGTAATTAGGTGATAAAACTCTGGGAGTCTGAACACCCTTGGGAGGATATCTGCCTGGAATCACAGTAATACAGATCTCCACCAAGGCACAAGAGCCTCACACTCCCATCTATTATGCAAGACTCCAGTACATCTAAAATGAAATAACATGTCACACTACAAGCACTACCTTTTCACAGAATCAATTAGGTCCTAAAAGACCCCTGAGATCTTCAAGGCCAACCTGTCTTGGCCTCAAATATTTTCTTCACAAATCAACAAAACAAACAAACAAACAAACAAAAACCAAAAAAAAAAGGCAAAATTCCTCCAGAAGAAATTTTGCCTCATTACGTATCTCCATTGAAGTGTTTTACAAAGTTACATTCATTACTTCTGCAATATTAAAACAATTTCAGAAATAGATAAATCACTTTTTTTAAATGCAGATTGAACAGCATGAAATTGTGGAAAGCATCTACAATATCTAAAAGCTCAAGTCACAGTGAAAGTTGGTATGATGCAACTTCTTGACTCTTCTGGAAATGCCACACATAAGCATTAAGTGTAACACCTCCTAACACAGAAGCAGGTTAGGCAGTTTGTTGAAGGTCACAGAGACCCAGAGACTATGCAAAGGATACAGAGAATTCAAACACAAAATAATCAAACCATGCGAAATAACAATGCTATCTTGAAAATTCCCAAGCTCATTTTCTGGATTCAACCAAATAGAGTCATTTTTGGTTTTCACCAGTTGGGTAAAAAACCTATTTTTCTGAGGTTTTTTTCCCCTTCCCTATGACACAACCTGGATTTTCTCACTGAAAGAGTATGCCACTCATGAGCAGACTAGGAAACCACTTGTTTAAAAAAATCATACAATTCCCTGGATTCTCAAATTAGTTAATAGTAAAAGAAACAAGGTAAATGAGCAAAAAGTATCTCATTAACATAACATGCTTGCAACCATAAAGAATTTAAATATTTACCACCAACAAGTATAGTTGCCCCATTGGGTATATCTTTTACAGCTTCAACAGGATCCGTGTAAAATTTGGTGTTGCGATGACAGCTGGTGGAAAAATAGCATCCACAGATCTGCAACAACAATAAAAGAAATAAGTGAATGAACAAAAGGCATTATACAGTAGCTTTAAAATTAAGACCATACCTCTGCCTAGATAAGGGGAAAATAGACAAAAAAAAGATATTGCTGCTGTAAATACTAAGGGATGGGGTGCGGGGGAAGAGAGAGCAGCGTGAGGAGTGAGGGAAGTGCAGGTCTCCAAAACAAGAGAATTCCATCCTGAATTACTGACAAATTGTGCCTTTCTGAGAACAGATCTACAAAAGCAATTCCTCAGCCCAAGTTGGAGCCATCCACAGACTACATACTTCTGCATGGTCTTCAAAGGCATCCAGACACTAAACATAATTAGAAACTGCTGAAAGAAAGACAACACCACCACAAAATTAGAGGGGAAGTCACAGAACAATAGGAAGGACAGCACTGTACCGGCAGTATGATAAGCAGGGACAGAGTGAACCTTCCTTCAGTTTCCTTGTGCAGTCTTAGAACTTTCTAACACAGTCTTAGAGATCCTCGTATTGTTGAAGAACAGCCCATAATCAAGGAGACTCCAAGAAAAGCATGAAATATGGAGGGCAAGAGGGAAATCAACATAAATTCCATCCTCAAACCCGGACCTCACAGTGCAAAGTCATTACACAGTAGTCATCATAACTTATGTATGTACTGTTATGTACTTAGGTCACAGTTACCTTTTTTCTCTTTAAGCATTTACCACTAATGCCATGCATTAATACTACTCAAGTATTTGTTCAGCCACCAGAATTAAAATTGACACCTAAGTCACTATGTTGAAACACTCTCAATAAATTCAGAAAATCTGGAAGCTGAAGTACTACTGGTGTTTCAAGTTCTAGTTTGATAGCAGGAGTGAAAAAAATTATGTTGCAAAAGAGAGAAAAATTAATAAATAAACAAGGTAATCTACACACTTTGAAGACCATAGTCCAATTCTTCCCTGAAGAGTTACCTTAAGAGTTTCTTACAGTTACAACCGGGGCAACAAATTTTGGCTCAGTTTCAATATTACACAAGCTGTTCTCTTTTTATAATTAAAGCTGCACGAGTTTATATTGAATATTAAGAAAACCCTTCTGAATGGAAGCTTACCTCCTTCCCAGTGGAGACCCTGATGTTCCTCTGCTTTGATGGGCTCAATAAAAAATCAGTATGTGGGTCATAAGAAACAATGTCATGTGAGAAAAACTGCAACAGCCTTCTGCTTGCCAAATTATACCATGAACGTTTCTCCACTGATCCATGGTACTTGAAAAGTCACGGAGTCAGGTGCTGTCCCTTGAGACTTCCCTGAGGGAAATATTGTGCCCATCTTTAAAAAGGGTAAAAAAGGAGGACCCCAGGAACTACCAACCTGTCAACCTCACCTCTGTGCCTGGGAAGGCTGTGGCACAGATCCTCCTGGAAGCTGTGCTAAGGCACAGAAGGACAGGAACATGAGTCAGGACAGCCAGCACAGCTTCACTGAGGGCAAGCCCTGCCTGATCATATTCCTTCTGTGATGGAGTGACCACATCAGTGGACAAGGGAAGGGCTATCATTCCCACAAAGGGATTCATCTGCACTTCTGTAAAGCCTTTGACACAGTCTTCCACATCCTTGTCTCTAATTTGAAGAGAGATGGATTTGATTAAATGGATTTGGTGGATGAGGAATTGGTTGGATGGCCAAGAGGGGTGTGGCCAAAGGCTCAGAGTCCTGATGGGTATTGGTGACACATAGTGTTCCTCAGGGGGTCATGCTGGTACCAGACTGCTTAATATTTTCACCAACGACAAAGAGAGATCAACTACACACTCAGCCAGTTTGCAGGTGACACCGAGCTAACTAGTGCAGCCTATAACCCTGAGGGATACAATGCCATCCAGAGGGACCTGAACAAGCTCAAGAAGCGTGTCCATGGGAATCTTAAAGGGTTCCACAAAGCCAAATGTTGGTGCTGCACCTGCATCAGGGAAATCCCAGGCCTGTACAGACTGGGAGAGGAACTCATTGGCTAATTGGTGCTGCTGGTGGGTGAGAGGCTGGACATGCCCCAGACATGAGCACTCACAGCCCAGAGCCAAACATGTCCTGGGCTGCATCCAGAGCAGTGTGGCCAGCAGATTTAGGGAGGGGATTCTGCCCCTCTGCTCTGCTCTGCTGAGACCCACCTGGAGCACTGCATCCAGTGATGGGGACCTCTGAACAGGAAGGACCTGTCAGAACAGGTCCAGAGGTGTTTTAAGCTTTGGGAATCACAGTACAACAGGGCTGCAAGAGGGCTTGAGGGCCAGGGCTGGAGGGAAGCCAGGCCCCTGCTGTGTCCCTGTACCCACACACAGGAAAGTATTTCAGAGGCCACGTGGTACCTTTTCTTTAATCTTCCCGACTGTGTGCAGCAGTGGTGAACAGAGAAGTATGTGTTACACAAGTGTGCATTCGCAGGTTGGATGTCTCCAATGACTGTATCTGCTCTTCTAAATATGATCCTCTCCTTGTCCCTTCCATACCCACCCCATTGTTTGAGAGCAATGGGCCTTCAGGGACCTGAGGCACCAGGGATCACCCATGCTTTCCTGCACACGAGACAGCAAGCTAAGACCTCAGGAACTGCCAGCAATTCTGGCAGGTTTAAGGAAGTAACATGGGGACAGATGAGCTCCTTCCTAGAATAATCAACAAATTTTAATTATCTGGAAAAGCAAAAATACGACATAGTAAAACAAAACCTGAAAGTGCTAAGATTTGTCCATAAGGATATCAGGAGTAGTAAATACAGGCATGAAAAGGTGAGCTTTCTCAAATAAAACAAATTTTAAATTTATTAAAGCCACAGAGACACTTCTGGCTGAAGAAGCAAAAAAAAAAAAAAAACTTTGCTATGGTTACATGTGGGCTGGAAACCATTAAATCTGTGAGGTTTGGCAGAAGCTTCCCGTAGGAAGGGAGCTGTGCGTCTGCACAGCACACGTTTATGGATAGCAGTAGATGGCGGGGCTGCCAGCAAGCTGTGCACACCTGCCGTCCACCTTCGGGAGAGGAGGAGGTGGGAGCAACATGGGAATACAGAGTAACACACTGTAACTGTGCTGCCTTTTGAAATGATGGAGAACCAAATTAATAATAATAAAATAAATATAAAAACAAGACCAAAAAACGTCAAAGCCAACCCTCCTTGCCAGCCTCTCAAGGTCACCGCATCCCCACCCGCCGCGGGCCCGGGCCTGCGGCGGGGCCGCGCTCTGCCCTCCCTCCTCCGCCCGCCGCCCGCGGGGCTGCACCGGGACAAGCCTCCCCTTCCCCGCGGGGCGGGAAGCGCCTGCCCGGGGCCGCAGGGCGGCCGCCCCCGGGGCCGCCGCCACACACGGCCAGCCCGGCGCGGGCGGGGTCCCCGCCAAGGTCACCCGGCGGGCAGGGCGAGGCGCAGGGGCTCGGAGCCGCCTTCCCCGCCGCCCCTCGCCCTTACCTCAGCCCTGCGCGCGGCGGGCAGGAGGATGCGGCGGCCGAGGGGCGGCAGGAGGAATTTGAACGCCGCCATCTTCGCGCTGCGCGGCTGTGGGGGAGCGGAGCGGGGTCGGGAGCCGGGCCGGGCTGGGGCGGCGGCTGCGGGAGCCCAAGGCGGGACGCGGGGAGCAGGAGCGGCGGGACAGCGGAACCCGCGGCGGAGGGAGGGCGAGGGGCTCGGCCCTGACGTGCGCTGACGTCGGTGCGCCCGAGGCGGGGCCGCCGACGAGGGGCCGGAGGGCTGGGTGCCTCCGCTCTCCCCGCGGCCGCCGGCTCCCTCCGGGACCCGGGAGAGCTGTCCAGCCGCCCCGCGCCTGCCGAGCACGGGCAGCCCGTCCCGGGCGCTGTCCCACGGGAGAGAGCAGCCCCCACTCCTGTAGCTCCAGGGATACCTCCGCTCCATCGTCAGCGGGTTTGTTCATTAACACCGTCAGAACCCGCGCAAAACGCCGGTGCGCAAACTGTATCAACCAGCCGCACACCAGTGTTACAATGCTACAATCGCTTCAGGAAAAAAGAGCTTTTCCTGATGTTCTTTCCTTTTTCCTGTTTCCCTTTCCACGATTTCCACAGATGGACAACTCAGGTGTGCCATCTCAGCCGTTTCCCCCATAAAGTTAAGGTGGCTTAAATTTCTGTGCTGTCGCTTTGTGACCAAGGACTAGCAGCACAAGAATTAAGCAAAGGGCAGAGCCTAAATGGTTAAGTTTCCAGTAGTGTCAGGGTGACCCAGACTCCAAAAAGCACATGGTCTCACAGAGCGCCGGGACACTATGTTTGGGTGGGAAAATGTTACTGGAATAGATGTATACTTGTTAAAGCACCAGCCACATGATGTGAACTGCTGGCCCTTTTGCTGCTGCTGGAAGGAAAGTTCAAAATATGCCTCTGCTATTATTTACACTTCCCGAAAACATCCCTAATGAT
Organism: Onychostruthus taczanowskii; assembly: GCF_017590055.1. Lineage (NCBI taxonomy): Eukaryota > Metazoa > Chordata > Aves > Passeriformes > Passeridae > Onychostruthus > Onychostruthus taczanowskii. The sequence goes on along the minus strand of NW_024499018.1, from coordinate 41,400 downwards.
CAGAGCATGCCCTAAAGATGCCCAATGCAACAGAAGGAGTCACAGAAGAAATGTGAGAAGCTGTTTAGAGGCAGGAAAAGAGAAATTCTCCTCACACACATGACAGGAGATCACACTTCTGGCAGGTCATGCTGACCCTTGTCTTGTTTCCAGGCAGTTTCCAACGCAGCTGCCAGCCTCACTGTAATTTGCCATTGTGGTAATCAACATGTGGAAGGATAAGCTACAAGGAAAACAAGGTCTTCAGAGTGTGCTGCTGGTCTACAAAATGTTCCCGCAGAACCTGCCTGTTTATTCAGAACACTCATCCCGCCTTGCTGCTGGTGGTCCGTGGCCTGTGGCATGCCACTCTCTTATATAAGCATTTTGAAAATTGCTGTTTCCTGCACTTACAGTTCACATAACAGGCAAACCTTGCAGATATCAGTGAAATGCGGTGGGGACACCTTCACTATTGTGAAGGTTTCAGTAGTTTTCTAGTTATTCACCATATTTATCTAGTTCAGTTAAGTTTGGGATGGTGCCAGGTGAAAAAGCTACAAACCACAGGGACTTAATAAACTAAAACCAAAATAATAGTACAGCTTGTATTCTTATGGGACTAAGCATTAGTATAAAAGTTTCACTGGATTTCTGAACCTTGGTTCTACCTAAATCTTGTATAAACAAGTAAATTCCTTAAGTCATGTTTCCTTTCATGACAAAACTTCCCTAAGCATAGAAAAACTTGTCTAAAGAAAGTTTATTCTCTTCAGTTCAGTAAGCTATCTTCCTTTAAACCAACAGAGTGCACTCTAGAATTTTTCAAAGTGTTCCGCACTGAGTATTTGTTACATACCCAACTAACATTTATTTTGCATGGAGTTTGCACTGTTTGGGATTCCAACAGTGCTCCTCCTTCCAGACTGAAGGAAGGAGGCTAACTGCATGCAGTAGGCAGAGTGATGAGTATTAATACCTCCTTGGAACATCTATTATGCAAAACTCCTTGCTCTACTTACATAAATTAGTTTATGAAGTAAATTTTCCTTATCAGGTGCTACACATTATGTTAACCCATTTCTTTTTTTTTTTTTTTTTTTTTTTTTTTTTTTAATTACAAAGTTCACATGCTTTGGACTGCAAGCATTTTATTTTGGCTTAGAAAAGTTCCAAACATTACTGCAAGAGTAGATAAATTTTTTTTTTTTCTGGAGTAGCTTAGAAAGGACAGTAGATCAACCTTTTTTTAAGATGTCTGAAAGCTCTGCACACAATGAGAGCTACTACTAAGCAGCCAGTGTGAAACAAGTCTCTAAAATTATCAAGAATTTTTCAATATATTATTTTGTTTAGTGAAGTACATTACATGACAGGAGTAAATGTGAGTCAAAACACTTTCCTAATTCAACAGCATTTACAAATGAGAAGAGTTTTGAACCACTGGTGCCCAAAACAGGTCAGCAGGTAGACATTCTGGAGCTACCACAGGTTAATCATTATATACACTGTATAACACCAGCTTACTTATACTACTACCAAGCATAAGATATCAAAGTCAGCACACCAATACAGTGAAATAATATTGTCCAAAGAAGCCATCAAAGAGTGAACAGGTAGTTCAGAGGTTTGATTTACCTTCCCAGGGGAAAGAACTGGAATTCTGAGGTAAAGAACTTTGTTTCTCAATGATTTTTTTTCTTAAATTCATTTATAGTTGACTCAGGCTTGAGCTAATTAAAATTTAGCAATTTACCTTTCTTTCAGACCCACTGGAACTTGACAGGAAAATTCAGTTAGTGAGGCATGAAAGCCATATATGGAGCCACAGAAAGGGAAATCTCATTTAACTATGCAGCAACTAGAACACACAGACAACACCTGAACTTATCTTCAACATGTTAATAGGTTCCAGTTCTGAAACAAGCGTTCAGTGTTTTAGTACTTTTGATTATTACTCAAAATACTAAAGTATTATTTCTATTATTCATTTAAGAGCACTTGCAACTCATCTTTGAGTCATCTGATTCCCTTGACATGGGATGGCAAATCAACAAAAACTGAAACATTATTTCGTGGCATCCTCATATTCCTGTGAGAATAGAATGAGTACAGGGAAAACAAACAAAGACAGGATACAAAACTCGTGATATGGACCAAAAAGTATTAAGTAATAACAAGTATGCTGAGAATATGAAATTACTTACAAGCTCCATGTAATACATTCAACAATTTTAAGATCAACTTGTAGCACTTACAGAATATATAACTAAAGGAAGACAAAAGGGCTGCTACCTGCATGACTAATAATCACTCTAGGAAGCCATGGGAACTTACATATTCAACTTATTAACAATATTTCAGTGAAAGGAAGGTCATTACAAAGAAAAATCAATATTTACAAGTCTAATTAAAACTATATATGTTGAAAGTCAGCAGGAATTAAACAAATGTAAGTTCAAACATAATTAAATATAAATACCAAAGAAAAAATTAAACTGGAAAACAAACAAATAACAACAAAACCTCTCAAACCCTAAAAGCCATTTTCTAGATGGTTATGGAAATGTAAAGCAAATGAGAGAAGCACAGAGCCAAGGTTTTTGAAGGAAACAACACATGAACCTCTTAAGGAATCTCTTTGCTACGTTTCCTTTTATAGTCCTAAGCTTAAGGTGAAGGGGAATAACAAATTATGAAAGGATAGTGAAGCTACATAATAAGGAAGAATCAACACCCCTTTGGCAAGAGCAGTTTTTTATCCATGAAGGACTTTTTGAGCAGATAATAGTAAGTCCTCAAATATTTTTGTTACAGTGAAAATTGCAGTAGAATACTAGAGCTCATCTAATTAAGAATTGGTTTTTACATTTAAAAAATTTAAAATAAAAGTAAACAAAATAAATCCAAACCAAACAAACAGAAAACCCCACTTACTGTATGAGGAGTTCAATACAATGAAAAGAAATCTTAGGGTTTTCAGGTTTTTTTGTTGTTAGTTTCATATTTGTCCAGTTCTCCTTATACCAGACTCATACTTTGGGTGGAATGCCCTACTTTCATATAAATTATACAGAAGCTTCTATATTTTGTCAGACTATCATATCATTATTACAAGCTCAGATAAGCAATTATGCAGAAGTTTTTAGAAGCCACTGAATATTTTATTCTCAGCAAAATTTGAGAATTAAGTTACCACAGCAAATTATTAACCTTGACAGCACTAGAGAAGTAGCCACTAAAATATCACCAGTTAAATCAACAATTAAGTGGTTACTGCAATTTGGTAGTCTTAAAAAAATGGCAGAACTTCAAACTTTCTCCCCACTGCAAATGCTGCATCTCTATTCAAAAACACAGTACTTTCAAGGTCTAATTATACAGCGCTTAAAATTAAGGTGTCATTTTTCTTTAAACAGAGCTACAGAGTCTGTTACTCAGCATGATCCTTGGCACTTCTATTCGCAATTATATACTGCTCATTCAGTAACTGGTGTTAATGTTGTCTAAATAAGTTAAGAGCAATAACCTTTGACAGTGACGGTCAGTATGTCTAACAGTTCTGGAGAAAGGATAAGTGACTTATCATCCCTTTACAGCAGGACTGAAACAAACCCCAAAATGTCTATTCAGCAGATATTTGCAGACATCAGCTACAAGTTCTGTATGTTTATGTATTTGATATATATGGAGGATGGTATAAATGCCTATTCAGAACATGCTACTACCCTCTGACTCCTCACATTTGCCAGGAATTTTCTGGTGCAAGAATGCAACAGAATCAGAAAGTCTTTCCCCTCACACTGTCTGATGAAATGGAAAGAATGGGGTTTTTTACACTCCATGTCAATGGTGCTGTAAGGGTAAACATAGCAAAAATGGCTGCAGAAACAAGAAAGTGTAAACAGGAATCCTGAGCAGCTGTCACACGACAAGTCAGTTCATGTTTGATAGCACTACTGTAACAGGCTTTTCTGGATTTTGCAATACAGTGTTACATTAATGAGCTGCAAAGGCTTCTTTCAAATAAATCTCAAGAGCAACAGAATGTACCATAAAAACAGAACTGAGGTAGACTTTTTAAAACTGCTAGTAAACCAATTTATTCCTTCCATTTGATACACAACATACAAAATGAATATGGAGCCTTAATAAGATTATGCAGGTATTCTTTTGCAGAGGTTGTACACAGTAAACAGATCACATGCACATGCCCCATCCCACACCTTGCTAGTGCTATACAATAAGACTACACGGCCAAGCTGCCAGAGCTGTAAATGAAGAAAGGCAGCAACTGCCTGGTCAGCCGGTTTTGCCTGCAACTGTGGTTTCCTCTTTGAAACTTGGACTTTGCCATCTATATCATGGGTGTGGAGCTTAATTAGAAAGCACCATTTCTTGTCTACAAGAATCTAGCATGCAAACTTATGCATGTAGTCTAAGCCCTTGTAATTACTTTATCATCTACTGACAAGGGAGACAGTTCAATACATGCACTGAAAAAATCAAGTGCCATTCCATTTTCCAACTGGTTCGGGTGATAATTGTTTTTCCTAATTCTTCTAGTCCATCCAACTGCAGAAGGAGCAGCTGTCTGGAGGTCAGAACAGCTTCCCTATAACAGTGGGCAGCTTATCAATGGCTTGGTTTGTATTCTCAACAGTCCACTTGCATGTCTAAAAGCAGACAGCCCTTCACAGTGTCATTTCATTTCTTAGTCACAAGCAAATTAACAGAATTACTAAGGAATAAAACAACTTGCACACAAGATATATGGAAAAATATGAAACTTTTGCTGTTAATTTTTGGAAGGTTCATTTGAAAATGAACTCCTACAATTCAGTTCTCCATCTTTTTAAAAGGCTTCTTAGAATCACGGAGTACCATGTTTTCCTTCAGCCACCCCTGGTTTTGGTAAAGTAAGTCTGTCTGATTTCAAAACTGGTTCTACAAGTACACAGTGAGAAGGAGCTCTGAAGTCTGCTAAGCCTAAGCAGCAGATTCCCTGCATTTACAAGCACACAGTTGCTTGTTGCACAGCTCTTGGGCTTCTTGCTCTCAATTTCAGCATATCCAACCATCTTGTCAGAGACCCTGATAGTTTGTTTCCAGGCCAGTTTGATGAAGACTTCCAGGCTCTGGTTTTTGAGTTTTGCATTTTCAATAAACACAATCATTTCACATTGACATCAGTTCCATGAGATGCCCTGGTTAAAAGCCGGACTGTACTGAGTGTGTTGGTGACACCCCATGGCATCCTGCTGAACAAATAGCTTCGTGGTCTGTGACATTTGTTTTCTCAGCACCCATGCCCGTTCTCACTTAAGATTAGCCAGCACTAATGGAAGTGCTACTTCTGTAGCAAGTTTGGCGTAAAGAACATGAAGTAGCACTGGTAACCAGTAAGACTGGATTGAAACTAATTCCTATGGGAATGGCAAAAATGTCTCAAGACCCGCCCCCCATCCCCCCC
>NW_024499018.1:27634-35531 GCF_017590055.1 Onychostruthus taczanowskii | reverse complement strand
CCCCCCCCCCCCCCCCCCGTAATTTTAGAATGTATAATTTACATGACTAGATCATTTATCCAAGTGATAAACATGATCGTTTTTTGCTTGTAACACATTTATATTGTTAATAAATTCAAGCAATTACTTGAAGAATTTCACTTAGCTTGCCAGTTATGCACAACACGAATCAGAAAATTTGTCAACACTCTTAAATTTTTTGTTTACCTCACAGGGTAAAATCTTGATTATCATTTTCATAGCTTGCCACTTCAACAGTTACACACTGTAACAGAGGAATTATCTTTGACAAGATTAGGTCATCAAATTCAGTATGTTTTTATTTATTTTCTTACAACTTTGGAAGATGGGGTATTTAGTTGAGCACAGGCTCAGGAGGGTACTCTTGGCAGTTGCACTCACAGGTAGCAGATTTCCAGCAAACCAACCAGAATGCCACAGTCACCTCACATCCTCCTCCACACCAAACATACAACAAACACGGACTTCTTGTTCAAGCAAGGGCAGTGCATCGATTTGCACAGCTGAACCTCCAACTGTAGTACTGGAAGAGGGGTCAGGAGGCTTTTAACACAGATGAATGTTCCAACTACATTAATCTGAAAGATGCAATCGTGTAAGCACAAGTTAAAAGTCAGTGTCACAGAGAGCAAGAAGACATGATAAAGCTAATTTTCTTCCAAGAGTAATGCTTGCCAGACTAAGGCATGACACCTTATGTCTCATGTACATTTATTCTTATCCATTGCATGATCCTTTCAGGAATGTTGATTTGTTGGTTTGGGTTTTTTGCCCTCAAGACAAAACCCCAGAAGAACAACAAAAGCTTCAGTGCTAAATAAAACGTAGATTAATACAACACCATTAATACAAGTGGTTTTAATTTTACTATGATCCAAGGGAATTAACTGTATAAAACCTCTTATAAAGTCAAAAAACTTCAGTAAATCCCAAATAAAGTTTCTCTCTGGGGATGCTACACATAACAGTTTCAGAACGAAGCTACAGTCTCATTTTACAGACATTCAGATCAGCTTCAGATCAGCTTCATTCAGCTGCACACTAGGTCTGTGCAAGAAATGGGCAGCACTCAGTCAAACAAGAGAGCTGATGCTGTGAACCAAACCATCACACTAGGCTCTAGAATTACTACAATTAAAGATGGGAACATGTAGTAACTGACAAGAGTGTGTTTGACCAAAGAACATTACTTCTGTGTTTGCTGTAAGTAGACTGTGGAACAATACCATAAATTACAAACACAGTGATCTGTAACATTTGGAGACTGGGACGAAGACTGATTTAAGCAAGTTCTCCCAGACCATCACTGACAGAAGGTAAAAAATGAGACGTGGCAGGCACAGCATTCCTCTGGATGAAGGTATACCATGTACACACCCTTCTCTGTTCAATAACCATGTAATAGACAAACCCAGGTCTCCCTGCCTGTTGCAAATAAACCATTACTTATAGAAGATTGCACAGAAGATTTATAATTCCTTTTTAAAAAGAAATTACTTCAGATCTCCCTCAAACAGCAAGAATTTCCTATATGTCAGTCTTCAATGCTCCCCTCTTCTAGGGAGGTCACTTTAAAAGACAGCAGTTCCAACATCAAAGTTCAGTGCATGTCACTTTAACAACCAGATATCAAACTGCTAAATTACCTTCTGTGTTCAGAACCTATTTCAAATCCAGTACCGCACTGCTCCAGTAGCAGGATGTAAGAAAGCCGCTGGTCCATATTTTGTCAGGGCACCACCTGAACTATAAACAAAATAGAAAGCAGGTAGAACAAACAGCTATATAAGATCAGGCAAACAGAAATATGATACACTTGCAGTTTCTAATCACTGGCATTCATATGCCTCTCCAAAATAAATATATTTCACTTCTATTGACGCAAAGGTAAAATTCCATTACAGATCACCCTTATTCTCTGATTTTACTTTTGGCATGGACAATATGAATATCAATTGCTCTCACCTGGATATATTTCAGACTACACAGCCTAATTTTAAGAGGGATGACTGAATTTGATGCTGCCATTTATAATGTCATGAATAATGACATTATGAATAATCCCACGATATTATTTCATATGACTCTAGATTCTGGAAATCATTTCATAGCCCTTATCCCACAAACTGAAGGAAAAATTTGGTAATGATTTTCCACTTCCTTAGCATTATTCTGAGTAAATTTCAGTTTTATTCCACTTCCCTGGTGATTGCAAAGCCATGAAGCAAAATAGGCAGAACGTATATCTCCTTTTTTGAACTTGAAGGGTGTCTGAAAGGCAATTACCATACTATTGACCATCAGATATTATTAGAGATATTATTAGTTACCACAAACATATGAAGCTAACATGCAGTAAATAAAGACCTCTGTTTCATATTTTCTGGGCATAAATACAAATATTTATTTTGCTTATATTCAATAACAGAAATACCTACTTCAAATAATACAGTGATGAAAGACAAGTGGAGGACCAAGTATTCTGCAACACATTTTAACAAATTTATCTTTACTCAAGTATTTTTATAACCAACTCTTCTTGTACTCTTCAACAAATTATTCATGCTTGCAAAATAAGGGCAAATACTTACTTTTGAAATCACAGTAATTCCGTGCCATTCTAAGATGCTGTACCAAATGCAGTCTTATAACTTCTGCCCTTTTCTACAAGACTTGAAGCATGCTATGTTGCTTTATTTGCTACAAACTCAAACTAGCCAAATACATCTGTATTAACATCCATGTTACTCTCCTTGTTAGTTTTAAACACAATTTTTGACCACCAACTCTAAAACTGTTAGGAATCGGCTAGTTAAGAAATCTAACAACTTCTGAGTCTTGTCTGATCAAGTCTGATCTAATCTTTCTGTTTCTTTAATTCCATTAATTTTTTTTTTTCTGTTACTAAGTACTTCCACCTCCACACAACTTTTTTCCCTTTTTTTTCCCCCCCTTAAAATTAGGAGTCTATTCATAACCAAAGCAAGCAGTAAGAACTCCAATGATTATCAGGCTTCATAACCCCTGGTCAGAGGACTAATTTGCTGGAAGCAAATTAGCTTTCTTTCCAGAGAACAAAATGGTCAGCAGTCAGAAGGCTGAGGGGTGACCTCACAGGAATCTGCACCCTCCTAACCAGGAACAGGGAGGCAGTGGAGAGGAAGGTGCTGATCTCCCCTCTCTGGTGACCTGCAGCAGGACATGAGGAAATGGAATGAAGCTGCATCAGGGGAAGTTCAAGCTGGGCATTAGGGAGTTGGACTCGCTGATCCTTATGGGTCCTTCCAACCTGAGGTTGTGATTCTATGAACATATACAGTTCACTTGAACCTCCCAAAATTCCTCTCTTGGATACTGTAGCCATGATATTATGAAAAATCCTTTGCTGGGATTTTTCCTCTCCTGAGAAGCTGGGGAGCCTCAGGAGAGGCTGCTGTGGAATGCAACAGGTGCATCTTCCATTGGTTCATGTGGATTGTTTTTGATTGATGACCAACCACAGCCACCTGTGCCGAGGCTGTGAGCAGTCACAGGATTTTGTTATTCTATTCTGTTCTATTCTTGTTGAGCCTTCTGATCTCTCTGTTCTCTCTGTTCATTTAGTATAGTTTTAATGTAGCATTTTAATACAATATTTAACATAATAAATCAGCCTTCTGAAATGGAGTCAAGCCTCGTGTCCCCACACACAGAGAGTCAGCAACAGGATACTTCCCCCAAGAATTCATATGAAGTTATTATAAATATTACCTATTTTAAGAGTCACCATTTAAGAAAATTTGCACAATTCAAAACATCTTGAAGCTGCTAATAATGATAAAAGTTTATCAATCACTGCTGTGCAAATCTACATTTCTTAGATTATACTGTATTTTTCATTAAATCTAAAGACATTTCTCTAGTTTAAATAATATTAAATACACAAAGGAACAACTCTCTTGTGTTCAAGCACTGTTTCTTTAACTTTCCATATAAATAATATATGTCCTGGAGCTAATAAAGCAGAGTAACAACGTATATCCAATACATTACTTATTCTAGTATGTTCCAAGCTTTCAGGTAAGTGGAGATGTTGGGCTAGCCGAGTTTCACAGTTACATATATCAGGGCAGTTAGCAATTGTTGATGGAATACCACAGGACAAAAATAATTCCCAAGCATATCATTACAACTAGCCTGTTTCCTAGCAGCATACACATTTACACACACACACCAGAAGGACAAGAAGGGCATGTGGTTTGGAGAGAAAGAAGCTACAGAATCCAGTGTACCCATCTGCAGAATCTACTTTTTATTTGCACCATGTATACATATATGCATGTATAAATAGAGATACATTTATATACAAACACAAAATATCAGAACTGTAGTGGCAAATGCCCCTGAAGGACAAAATCATACTAGCCTTTCTCTCTTCCATCAACTGCACTCTTGACAACAACACTCTTCCGGTTATTCTTCCACCAATTTAGGAACAGAGCATGTCTCTAAACAGCAAACACTTACCTCATCCATATTGATAAGAGTAGCCTTTAAAAAAAGGTAGAGCTAGGCACTGAAAGAGCACAAATCCCACCTGAATTCCCTCACCAGGGATCATTTTATCTTAACTGTCCCTAGAATATGAAATTAAACATTTTTTTTGCTTCAACATAATTTATGGTGTCACTCAGTTTCTTCTTAAACATTGAAATGTGCAGAAAAATATTTGATGCACCTTCATGTGAAGCTTTAGGAATTTGAATGCTACATTTCCCAGGCTCTGAGAAGAATGGTGAGAGGTAGCAAGCCCTGAACCAGTCCACTCTCCTTGAAATATCAAATGGACATGGATTTCATCCAAACAGGTTCTAAGTAAAAGCAAAAAATAAGGCAAATGAGCTCACCATTCCCTCAAATAATCAGACACCTCATCCTTCCACCTGTCTTCAGACTGGTGCACCATGTAAGGTGTGAGGAAAAGGCTGGCACAGCCACTCCATAAACTACAAAACAGAGCTTGGGGATTTGGTGCCCAAGGGAATACAGCCTGGAGCAGGGAAGAGCATTAAGCTGTTCAGAGCCCAGTCCAGGCAGCAGAGAGGCAGAGGCTGCCTGGGGCAGTGAGGAGGCAGCACCCCACACCGGTTCAGCCCCCCAACCCTCTTCCAGGCCATGTAGTCTCTCAGTTATTTGCCCATAAGCTCTGTCATCTCTGTTCCTCACAAACCAGTTCCCAGTGGGAGGGAGTATGTAGGGTATGAGAGAAACAAATGCCAAGAAAAACACCTCTAGAGATGTCTTCTGCTCCCTTACACATTTCATGATAAAAATCAAGCTGGGGGAAATAAAAAACCAAAGACTACAATTATTCCAAGAGAAGTGTGTGTCACTACCCTTTTTAACCTTTCTAGCAGCTTCTATTTTTCCAGCTTTGTATTAACAGAAACACACCTCTTTCATCTCAGCAACTGCTAAGGTCAAAACCAATTTCACTGGATACTTACAGAAAGAGTGGATAACAATTTCTGGGAGAAAAAACAGTCACTGCACCTACACATAGCTTTTAAAATGGATACAGCTAAAGTCAGCTGCCGCAGTGCCTGAAGCACAGGAAGGAAAAATACCACTTCCTTTATCAGATGAGTCAACATACAACCATTTGGGTTTTTTTTTTGTTTTTGTTTTTTTTTTTTTTTTCTTTCTGCCTTAGGTTTTTGGGGCTCTCTTTTTTTTTTTTTTTTTTTTTTTTTTACAGGAGACATCTTGAAGTCTCAGTGACATCTCCTTCACTATTAAGGGCTGATGTACCTGCACACTTGACTAGGTATGAAAAAAAGCAACACTTAAATCACAGCTGGGGATTGAAGAGGAGAAGTGAGGACCAAGCAAGCAAAGGATCTGAAGAAGGTGTTGTCTTAATCTCACAAGCCTTTTTCAGTCCCAAAGCTGACAACATGGAAAGTGTTGTATTTCACTTAAGGCATGAAGCAGGTTAGCTACCAGAATACTTTTGGTATTCTTAACATGGCTGTTCCTTTGATAAAAACTTGTGTCTGAATATCAACCATGCAGGAATGAACACCAATACATATCCAATCAAAACACTGATTTCTTATATAAATCAAACCATTTTGGAAAGAAAACACAATTCTTTTTATGTTCTATTTTTTTTTTTTTTTTTGCTTGTTTTTAACCTGTTTGGCAACTATTTCATAAGACATAAGACAGAACACAGCAAAAATAACTCTGTCTGTAAGTAGACAGCTTTTCACTTCTAAAGTACTCCAGTAAATGACACTTTATATTTGGGGATGAGGGGAGGGGGAGGTTTGGTGAGTTTTTACTTGCTTGCTTGCTTGGCTTTTTAGGTATTTTGGTGGAACACAGGCAATGACAGAATGAACAGCGTATGGCCTCAAAATGGGAAAATGTCTTTAGTCAATTATTCTTTCAAAAAATTCAAGTTGACAAAATTCTGAATACTGTGAGTTTGTTTTTCATTACTAGGATAGACACTGAGGTATTAGCTTTTTCCAGGCAGGTAAAGACATGAAGAAGGCTAGGGAAACATAGTAAAATGTAGCACTTTTATAATTGGACAACACAAAATATTTGATGATTGACTGTCAGATAGTAGCAAGATATTGTTAAAAGGAAAGCTCACATTTTTCCTTCATATATGTAAACTCTTTATTATTTATGAAGTTCACTAAGAGTATTATTAAAAGCTGGACAAAATGTTGGAGCAAGTGCTTCACTTATCTAGTCAAAGGTATTTAGTTTCAGGATTACATAATGTATTTTTACATCTGTACTTCTGCATTTTAAGTAATTACGTGCTAAAATGTAGTTTTAAAAACTGAAACTGTTTATTGAAAATTAAGTGTGGGCTTGATCTTTCTTGCCTTTGTTTCAGTTTGTTTGATGGGCGCACCTATTTTGCAGTGAGGCTGGAAAGCATTCATTGATGGGGCAAAACCCCAGTCAAGTTTTTGCAGTGGAAAAGGAGCTGGGGGTGCTGGTGACAGCAGCTGAACATGAGCCAGGCTGTGCCCAGGTGGCCAAGAAGGCCAATGGCATCCTGGCCTGGATCAGCAATGGTGTGGCCAGCAGGGCCAGGGCAGGGATTGTCCCCTGTGCTGGGCACTGGTGAGGCCACAGCTCCAGTGCTGTGTCCAGTGCTGGGCCCTCACTGCAGGAAAGACACTGAGGAGCTGGAGAGAGTGCAGGGACGGGCAGTGGGGCTGGGGCAGGGGCTGGAGCACAAGTCCTGTGAGGAGCAGCTGAGGGAGCTGGGGGTGTTTATCCTGGAGAAAAGGAGGTTCAGGGGTGACCTTATCACCCTCTACCACTGCCTGAAGGGCGATTGTGGCAGGGGGGGGTTGGGCTCTTCTCCCAGGAAACCAGTGACAGGAAGAGAGGAAAATTTCACAAAACACTTCACAAAACATTGTTTCAAATTGTTTCACAGGAAGGGTGATTAGATGTTGGAATACGTTGCCCAGGAAGGCGGCGGAGTCATTGTCCTTGGAACTGTTTAAGGAAAGACTGGATGTGCACTCAGCACCACAAGGTGACATGGTGATATTCGGTCATAGGCTGGAACCAGAGGTCTTTTCCAAGCTGTACAATGACTCCGTACATTCTGTAAACACAGGGTGTCTCCCGAGAGGACGGACGGGGCACTGCAGACGCCGCACCCGTCTGTTATGAAAGAGCTTTCCCGCCCCCACAAGCCTAGAACTGCAGTCCCCGCCGTCAACGCGCGCAGGGTGGGCGGGCCGGCGGTGTCCCGGCGGGGTCGGGGGCCGGGTGTCCCGGCGGGGTCGGGGGCCGGGTGTCCCGAGCGACACCGCCAGGCCCCGCGCCCGGCGCCGCGGCCGGAGCATGCTAT
>NW_024499018.1:0-27313 GCF_017590055.1 Onychostruthus taczanowskii | reverse complement strand
CGGGGCGCCCGGGGCCCGCGGTGAGCTGCGCGGCGGGGACGGGGACGGGGACGGGGACTGGGACTGGGACTGGGACTGGGACGGGGACGGGGGCGGCCGCGAGGACATCTTCGCAGACGGCGTGTGCGCTTGGGAGCATCAGAGCCTGGTCGTGGATGGCTTTAATTTAATTACGAACGGTGCGGTCTGGCGGGATGACCGGCCTGCTTCAGTGCTGTATTATTCAGCCGCTCTTGTAGATGCCCCGAGGATGGATGATAAAGCCATGTAGAAAAGGAGAGTGATAAGGCTCCTGCTGAGTGCTCGTCGGTGCTAAGGGAGCATGGTGTTCTTCCCTCAGATACCTTCTTAGCGAAAGGCTCTGCTAATCTGGACAAGTTAAAGGACCTCTGCAAGGAAGGGAAAGAACATCCTTCCACGCTTTTTCAGCTCTATACCCAGGTACTTTGTTATGGACATCAAACTGCCTTTCAAGAAAACGTGTGTAGGGTGTGGGAGACGGTTTGGTGTGAAAAAGGAGGGTGGGGGAGAAAGGCGGCTCCATTACTTGGGGGTGTGTGGTGAGCGTCTGTGAAGCACAGAACTGCTTTTGACTTGGATAACTTGGGAATCGTTCGTGCTGTTACTTTAGGACCAGAAAGGGGTTTGGTTGACATTCACAATCACCAATCCTTCAATAATTCTAACTTGCACCTTTTGTAAACTAAATGTTAAAAAATACCTTCAAATTGTAATGTTTTATAAACGAATGAGTTTTCTCTGTTAAAACACACCGCCATTTGATTATTTTGACGGTAGCATTTCTACTTTGTATATGTTCTTGTTTTCATAGGCTGTCCTAGACATTACATATTTTGAGGAAAACCAGCTTGTGGATGAAGATTTTCCAGAAGAATCTGCCTTGCAAAAACTTAAAGAACTTATTTCTGTTCTTTCAGAACCAGAAGACCTAGTGAGGGAATGCGGCATAAAAGAAGTGAGTAGCCAGAGGGCAAATTATTTCATTATTTAAAAACAAACAGTCTGAAATGGGACATAGTATTTGTATTTTTGATGAATATTTAAAGTATTTTGAAACATTTTCATGTCTTTTTGGTGTTTAAATAGGGATTCCTGAAAATATTGTTTCAAATGCCTTGTTGTGTGCTCACAATTTCTCTTGCTAGCGTTTCATGATTCCACAGGCAGTTAACATTTCTATTTGACCTACAGTGTTAGGTTAGGCTAGGCTTGTCTCTCTGAGTGTTGTTGTCAAGCACAGCCCCTGAAGTAAGAGATTTACACAGTGTTTGCATGTGTGACAGTGCATATGAGTATTTCAGGTGGTTTATTTTTGTGTTAGACCAGTTTGTTGGATTTTATTTCAGCCCATCAACATCCTTGGAGCAGAGTTGTTAGAATGTCTTTACTGGAGGAAAGGAGCCCTGCTTTACATGTATTGCCACACAGCAAAAGAAAGGAGTGAATGGCTACAAGAAAACATTGCCACATTTAAAAAGGTAAAGGAGATTAAAATGTTCTATGAGCTTGTGAATACAGCTTTAAAGTTTGACTGTTCACTTTTAATATATGGCTGGGTTTTTGTTCTGGTTGTTTTGGTTTGGTTTTTTTTTTTCCCCTTCAATTGGGATTTTGGGGCTTCATAGGAAGAAGTATTTCTGCGTATGATTAATTTAATGAGAACTTATTTTTTCCTCATTTTTAACTGTATTCAGTGTCTTAATGATGGAGTTCAGTACTTGATGAAGATGCTTAGCTTTAGATGCCCTCTTCAGCTAGATGAAGATATCTCACTTCAAGATAAAGACACAGCTAGATTACTCAGTGAAGGTAAAAAAAACCCCAAAAATAACTCAAAAAAAACTTTTAACCCACTCCTCTTAATAACTACTTCACTTTCTGAAATGTTTTTTTGTGTGTTTTTATTGTTTGACCTAATTTGTGTTCAAGACTTGACACTTTTTAGAACCAGAAGATAACAGATGAGGCAAATAAGCAAGCAAGAGTGCACCTCCCCCTTTATTTTTTGACTTGTGAATTTTAGGAGGTGCCAGTGCTCATTTTCCTGGTGATTTATGAGTGCACTGGAGGGAGGTGAACTGAGGCTATGAGTGTTTGATGCACAGTAGTGTTTTACGCTGGCAGTGTTTATACACAGTGTTCTGTTGTGAAGCATCCCGTTCTCAACTGATAGCTGTTTAAGGCACAAATATGACTGCAGAGGGTGCCAGAGGTTCACATACTGATCTTCCCTTTTAGCTCTAGGACAGCACAGGTACAAACACAATTACAGACTTCATGCAGGTAAAAACTATATGCAGATCTGGTTAGATTTGGCAAATGTTCTCTGTCACCACTTTATGTAGCTTTATGTAAGTTTCATTCCTACTGAGCGTTTCTAGGAGGATCTTAGGCTGCATCAGTGTGGTGCAGGTAGGTGACACAGCCGGAGGGGATTTGTGAGGTAAACCAGCTGGTGCTGAGGTTATGATGTCCACGTTGAGCACACTCAAAAACAGCTCTACTCTGACTGTAGCAGGATATCCAGCACCTTCTTGTTTGATTTCATCTGAAAGTGGCATTGCTGCTATATAGCTCCATAATGTAAAGTCAAGCTGTGGATTTATTTAGCAGGATTCTTTTTTTTTTTTGTGAAAGACACACATGCGCCTTTGAATTCAAATACCAATAAAGCTGCTGCTGGTTAACCTGAGTTCAGATGACCTCAGACAGTATCTTTTAGGCTTAAACCGTGGGAGACACAGAAATACTCCAAAGTTAATATGTACAGTCATGCCTGTGCTAAAGAGGCTGTAGAGAAATACTGAAATTCTATGAGATAACTAGGCAAACAAAATTATAGAAATAATATTTATATGACAGTCTTTATTATGGAAGGCCAAACTGGACAGAGAAATGAGCATGGTTTTGATCCAGATTTTCTTCTGGGCATTACATATTTATAAAATCATATAGTTATATTGTCTTTTGGAATTTTCTTCCCCATTGTTACTGAAAAAAATGAACAAGCTGTGTACTTGCTTACAGCAGAACAATAAAATACTTGATCTAAATTATTTTTGCAGGTATATTTAGTGACACTCACTTGCTGGCAATGATGTACAGTGGAGAAATGTGCTACTGGGGACTGAAACACTGTGGAGAAGGGAAAGAAAGCCTTGAGTCAATAGATCCTGTGTCTAACAGTGACCTGGGCAGCAGATCACAGAGCATATCACTGGATTTCCAAGAAACAGGGAGACTCATGTTAACAAAGTATGTGGCCGTATGTGAGGGACCCTTAAAAGGTCAAGGGTGGAACACAACAACTGCAAAACAAATGCTGCATTACTTCCTGAAATCCCACGACTAAGATCCACTGCATTGTCTTTGCCAGAAGCAAACTTGTGGCACAGGAGCGCACTCTTCGTCACTGACTTCCTTTCTTTTTCTTTTTCCCAACCGAAATGTACACTTCTGTTGCATTAAAAGCACGCAGTCAAGGACTCCCGGACTGCGGTCCCAAGTGCAGCGCGGTCCCGGGCGGAGCGTGCGCGCGCGGCGCCATGGCGGCGGGAGCGGGGCCGCGCGGCGCGGGGCGCACCGCGCCCGCCCCGCCGCCGGCGGCCCCGGACGGCGCCCAGGGAGTGAGCGCCCTGCAGACGCTGCCGGTGAGCGGGGCCCGGTGGCACAGGGCGGGGCGGGGGGCAAAGCGCTGCATCCCCGCCCGGCCTTCTTCGCTGCTGAATTCGGGAGTCGTTAAACCGCTGCTCTCAATGGTTTTCAGATCGACGTGCAGCTGAACATCATGTCCTTCCTCTCGCCCCAAGATTTGTGCCGCCTAGGAAGCACGAGTTGCTACTGGAGGGCAGCTGTGCAAGACCCGTTGTTATGGAGGTATTTTCTCCTGCGGGATCTCCCCTCTTGGACATCTATTGATTGGAAATCACTTCCAGATGAAGAGATTTTTAATAAAGCCTTTTCAGAGGTCAGCGACAATGCACTGTATGATTACATGGCAGTGTAAGTATATCTCTATTCTGTTACATGAGTTCAAGTATGCCTACAGCAGTAATACTCAGCCCACAGGCATGTTTCATATTTACAGAAATAAACCTGCTGTAAGCTGCTGTTTAAATTTTGATGTGTCTCACATCTAGTGTTTATTTTGGAAATACAATTTCCTGTTGCTCCATGGTCTGGTCAGCTCTTTCTGTCTGGAACTCAGCAAGAATGTAAAACATTGTAAAAAAAGACAACACTAATGCTATAAAAAAATTACAGCTTTTTGTAAACTGTCTGTCTACTGTGGCACAGAAATACTGCATATTGTTGATCTTGATAAAGAAGTGTTCTTTGCTCTCAGTGCCACGGCAGTTATTGTCATAAAAGTATCAAGAAGTCTTCAAACTACAGCAAGTGAAATGAATCTTCATTGTTTTTCATCTTATTTGGACGACCTAATAATAAAAAAGTGCACAGAATGTGCACAGAATAACAAATTGTATTGTTTTAGGTCTGATTGTCAAAGACTGTAAGACAAAGACTGGTTTCAGCTAGTACAGTTGAAAAGCATAGCAACACAATAAATATGTTTGGATGACTGAGAAGAACTCTTGGAACAAGTTAGTTTGTGGTGATTTCTTTTCTAAACTTTATTCAGTTCCCTTGATTTGCAGTAGTGGTCTGTAGATTTGTTTGGGATTTTTTATTTATTTGCAGTTACATTTTCCAAAGGTGGTCCTTAACACGTTGCTTTGTGGTAAGTGCACTGACTTCTGCAATCTCCGTGCCCTTCATCCCCTTTTAACAGGTGGGAACAGTACGCCCAGTATTTGACGTGCAAAATATGGACTGATTTTGAAATTGGATTTAAATCTGTTTAGGTCTGAATCACTACTTTGAAACCATCTGTCACTGATTCCATTGTGTCTGCATGCACTTAGCTGTTTTGCTGATCTCGACTGAAACATTTCAGCGTGGGTATAAAGGAGCCCATTTGATGCTTATTTGAAGAGGTTTGTTCAGCAGCAGCCTACCATGACTCCAGAAGCAAACTGAAGCTGCTGCTCTAGGATGTCTGACTGTTTTATTTCCTCTCAATTACCTGTCTTTCCCTGCCTTCTAGCATCCACACCAAATGAGCATATGAGTTTGCAGACTTGTCCTCTTCCACAGCTTGCATGCTCTCTACCTACAGGGAAAATGTTTCTTTTTCAGGGGGTTACTTGTTATAAATACAAGAGTTTAATTAAAGTTTAAAATGCACTCACAAAGCTAATTTTTAAAATTATATTTTTAATGTGACTCTTCTGCTTTGATGCTATTTTTACCTATATTGTGTATTCAGTGAGGATGGGGAATTCATGATTTTTATTTTATTTTTAAATAAACTGAAAGATCTGTAGATAGAAGTGTACTGAGGTCCAAAAACTCAGTATTTGGACTTCAAAAGGACTGATGCTTTTGCCTACTTTGTAGTGGTGCTTGAAACTTCATAATTTTTGACCTATGCTTTGAGTTGTACCAGTAGCAAAGCATAAGAAATGTGGGACCTAAATGAATTTGTTTGATTAATACCTCTTTTGTATTTTGTGTTTAATTTCTAGTTGCATCTATTTTAAACAGATATAAAAGGAGCTGTCCTCAGGGTAGAAGAAGTTTGAAATCCAGCCGTCCCCAGTATGGGACTGTGACTTCCTTTTTGCAAGCACTGGTCACTCAGGCAGAACCTCGCTTTGCTATGTTTGGGCCAGGTTTGGAACAGCTGGACAACTCTTTAGTACAAAAGATGATGACATGCCCAGAAATTCTGCTGGTAGCTGGCCTACCTCATAGACAAATTCATGGTAATGATGCTTTGGCTTTTGGCCTCCTTATTTTGTAAAAAAATATAACACAAAAAACTTTGAGGAAGAAATTTTAAAAAGGAATTATTTTTTTGTATCCTTAAAATTCAGTAAAATAATGGTAAAAAAATATTTCTGGTTTGTTCAGAAGGATAAATGCA
This sequence comes from Onychostruthus taczanowskii, assembly GCF_017590055.1. NCBI lineage: Eukaryota > Metazoa > Chordata > Aves > Passeriformes > Passeridae > Onychostruthus > Onychostruthus taczanowskii. The sequence continues at coordinate 21,303 of NW_024499018.1, read as the reverse complement.
GCGAACATTTGGGACAAACTAATAGCTTCAGTGAGTTTGTGATTAAATTTGGACATTGTCAGAAGAATCACTTTGCTCCTTGTACTTCTATTTTTATCAAAATTCCATGTTACTGCTGCTGTTGTGATCAGTAAATGCAGGCAGGCCTTTCTTTCTTTCTTTTAGCCACTTACTGCTTGCAGTAAGTGGCTAAAAACCACATTTGTGATTTTACATAGGAACTCAAGGCTGATCCTTATATGATTCAGTATTCTGGTATCAAATTATGTAAATTTTACTTAGAAGAGTTAAAGGAGCAGGTGTGGGATTTTTTTTTATGTTTTAAAGAGTAGCTTTGAAAGTCTAATTTTACTTCAGTCCAAACCAGAGACAAAAATGTGTTACTTTATAACTAACAGTTATTTCATCACAGCTGAACTCGAATAATTAAATTGTATTTATAGGAAGCATGACAATTATTTTTAGTGAGTTTTTTATTTCTGTCATATGTCCTTTTCAATGCAGCTTGTCATAAGCAGACTGGAGCCTTTTCTGTGCCAGTTTCAGCTAATAAATACACGTCTGTCTCTTTTCTGATTTAAATTTCTAGGTTCAAATCTAATAATCAGAAATACAGAAATAGTTTTAATACCATTGACTAGATTTTCATTAAATTAAAAGTCTGATCAATTGGAGCATGTATATTTAATTGTAAAATAGTAAATCTGCTACCCCTAACAGCAATATCTAGGTTTGAATACATTCATTTTATGGCACCACTGGAATTTTGGAACTACCACTTAATTGTATTCAGTAGCCAAATAGCTGTAATCTCACAGATTCATTTTTTCCCCTGTAGGAATTGGATCAGGAGTCAGTTTTCAGTTTAACAACAATCAAAAATTCAATATTGTGACATTGTATTCCACCACAAGGTAAGATAAGATCTGTTCTCCATCAAATGAAAAGTACAGTTTCTAATTTATTTCAGACTTTTCTTCATATTTTTGTCATGTGACTTTCCTGTGCACTTCCTCATGCATGGATATCCCTTATAAATTCAAGTTTCAATGCATGCCTTTGCTTTTCCTTTTTTTTTCAACCACTAAGTTTTCACATGGATGTAATAAAGCTTTTCCAAACAGTATATGTACCAAAGGTGTACAACAGGTACATTACAGGTGCTTCTGTCCCTCTTAATATCTTGCTTGAGTCCCTTTTGAAACACTTTATGAACTCATCCTGGAGTGTATTTTCATAAGCATCTTGCAGTTTGCCAACCATCTCTGTGCATTCAGAAAGAAAGGGCAGGAGGGGACAGGGAGAAATGAAACCATTTTTCTGGCTCAGCCCATTTTCCTGTTCCTTTCCTGAGCCACCTAGACTTTCAAGATTCTGTTTTGGCATTCTCAGTTAACCTGACTACTGAAATATCTTTCAGTGTGGAAAGGAGGAGAGCAAGGGAGGAGCAAGCTGTTGCTGTGAATAAGATGTTTTACCAAGAGAATAGCACAGAAGGGAACCAGCAAGCCATGCACTACAGTGTCATAGCTCAAGTGAGGAAGGTGTGCGAAGTAGTTGATGGATTCATTTATGTTGCTAATGCAGAAGCTCACAGAGGTACGGGGTTTCTCTTTATTTATATTTTGTAACTAACTGGTGTGTTAGATTACAAAGAACATGCAACACATCGAAATCCATGTTGATCCTTTCAAAATCTGCTATTTCTTCATGTCTTACCCTGTTGAAGAGGTCTCCTATTTTAGACACTCATCAACATGTTAGGGATTGTGGCCCCTTGTTTTGTTTATGGCACATACTGATATGGTTGCTATCTAAATTATGTGTGGGAAATTACATGGATTAAAAAACAACAAAAATAACCCCCACGGGTGTGTATAGAAGAAATTTGAAAATACATTGTTTGTGCTGTAATAGCCTGGAAACAACCTTCACCAGGAAAACAGTAAAAAATGCAATTAGTCTAAATCCGTTTAGTCCTATAAGATGATAATGCAAATAACAATTGCAGTAATTGTCTTTACATTCATCAGCTTTGAATGGAGGAAAAGGGCTATCTCAGAAAAGAGACAGGTAGAAAACTTCAAAGGGATACACTAAGAGAAAAGTGCATTCAGTAGGGAAGGGCTGCTGATTTTGCAGTGTATAAGTATTTCTGAATGGCTTGTTGTAATTTTGATCTCTGTGAGGTACTCAGAAAACATTCTGATGTAAGGATTGAAATAGGCTGCCTGTAGAATCTGCGGAGATCTTTAACATCTAAATGGCACCAATATCTGTGTAACATAAGTGCAGATGAGTAAGTCTTGTGATAAGCAGAACAAGATCATTTGGCCCTTCCAGCCCTCTGTCTAATTTGCTCTGAAATAAAAAAAAAAACAAAAATGAAGATACCTTGTTTTTGCATTTACTTAAGACTCACATGTTAAAAATTGTTTCTTAGAACATGATCGTCAGGAGGAGCTGGCTCGTATTTTGGCAATGGTTGATCCAGCCCTCGGGCCTCCAAACAGACCTCTGCTGGTTTTGTCCTGTGTGTCTCACACTGGTGTGAAAAGAATTCCATGTGTTTACGTGGCACATCAGTTGCAACTAAATCTGCTACATCAGCCCTGGATGGTACTTGCTCTTAAACCTTTATTTTTTGTTTCTGCTTGGTTTAAATTTAATTTAGAATCTCAGGTTTCTTAACTATACCTACCTAAGCAAGTGTGCAGCTTTCAACACTAGTACATGAGCTTTCCATTTAAGTGAAAGATTTTGTTTCTCTGGTGCTCCAAGATGAATTACTAGCCTGACTGAAAACAAGAAGCTAAGTGACTTGCCCAAAAGCACACAAGTGACTTAAGATGGAGCTAGAATGTAAGAAAGGACAAATGATGGTCTTGAAGGGAGTAAGGAAGCTTCAGTTCATTTAAATCTAAATTTTCTGATGCACAGCCTCGGACACAAGATGATAGGTTTTTGGGACATTTTTGAAAGACTGTTTACTGTCACTCAGTTGATGTGATTTCTTCAGTTTTTGACAGATCAGTTTTCTACCTAGGATATGAGATCCTGAACCTGTTTTTTTTATGTTTGTCAAGCACAGTATCTGTCAGCATGGTTCAGCCACACAGAATTAATTTTTGTTGATGTTGTGTAGCTGAGGAGTAACTTAATCAGAAAAAAATCCTGATTTGAGGTAATTCATTTGTTTTCATAAGGAAAATGTTTATAGGCTTTTCATTAAACATACCATTTATAATAGCCACTGGATGGGATATTACAAAATCTGAATGCTGGTGATATGTATAGAAGTCTAAAGCTCACGGCATTTTTGCTTTAAGAGTAACAAGAAGATTTTTCAAGTGGATTCCATCCGTAAAGTAAATGTAATCTTCCAGAACAGCTGATGAAACAATTGAAAAAAATTCACTCTGATACTAAGAGTGAAAGCTTTCTTAACATGAGGGTTTTTGTTTTTGTTTTGTTTTGTTTATTTTCTTACTCTTACAAAACCTTTTTTGTCTAAGGGACCTTTACAGTAGTGATAAAGATTTAGATTTGATATGAGCATTTCTGACTTTACAGAGAGACACAGAGTGTCTATCTAACAAGTGTTTCTCTTGCTGTTACCTCTAATACAATAACTTTTTCTTTTAATTTTATTTTCACAGATGCAGGACACTGTAGCTGCAACTTTAGATGGATTGCTAAATGGAATTGAGTGGCTCTTGGAAGAAGCAAATTATAAAAGTGCTCAGTAGTTGCACTGTATAAACCTTTTGGTGTTTTCCATTTCAATTGAAGTAAGAATCTTGACCTTCCTGCCAGACTACTGTCAGAAGGGAAAACTGATAAGGCAAACCTGCATATATTTCACTGCACATACTCAAATTCTTAACATTTTTCCAACTATAGTCCTGAATTAGAAGTACAAGTGGGATTGCCTCGATTCTAGCTGCGATAAAGAAGTGATTTGGAGGGACAATCTGAGTGTTTTGTTGGTTTTCTCTCCTTTCAACCAGAGGCCTTTAGAGTACAATCTTTTCCAGTAGATCTGATGGTCTAATATATTCTGTAAATAAATATGTAACTACGTTAGTGTATCAGCACAGCTGTATCACACATTTAGCAAACATATTCAGGGGAGATCTTTACAGTGACACTTCCTGACCAAAGAAAACATACTGTAGGCTGTACAGTAGGAGGCTGACAGAAAGACAGTACAGAAAAGTGAGTTCCCCTGTATTTTTCTAGAAAAAATGCCTAGATAAAAAATAGTGGGGGGAATTTTCAGCCTAGACCAAAATTCTTAGAAGCAAACAAACACTTCTGCATATGAATTGTTGTTTCTTTAGCTTTCTGTTGCACTGAAATCATTAGCTTGAACTGGATATGCCTCTGATTCCATGAAGAAATGTTAAATAGGATCATTCAGGACTTTATTGCACACATAAACTATCAAGTTTCCCAAATAGTTGTGGCCATTTGCAGATGTGAATTATACTTGTCTTGAAATTTTCTACACAGTTGCACATAGTTTTATGAAAAGCAAAGCAACATTTTAAAGCTGGAATTGTGTTCTCCATATTGATGTCTTTCAGGTTGTCTTTTCATGTTTTTATTATTGGGTGAATGTTCAGAAACTTCACTTGGATTTCTTGCTGGAGCATTTATTTGCTTTATTCTGGACTTTTTTTTTCTTTTCTCCTATCATCAGAGAAATTCAGGTATCTCACTACATTTTCTTGGTACCTAGATAAATGATTGCATAGCACACATACAGCTGTAACTGCCCTCCGTGTGGGATACTCGAGTGATGATCAACACAGCCATGTCAGAAACATTCCCTTTGAGAAGATGTTTGGGATTTTTTAATGAACTAGAAAGCATCTCCTTTTTTTTCATCTTCATGCACAGTTAATCCATTTTCCCAGATTTTTTGGTATGTTCTAATCAGGGACACATGGGAGTTTCAAGGGAAAATCCAAAGGAACATTACAACGAAAATTCGGTGGTTTATCCTTTCTTTTTTTCTTTATTTTTTTTTTTTTTTCAATAGTGTATGTTTGCCCTTTAAAACAGAGCAGACACAACCGATTTATGAGTGTTTGGGATAAAATTCCGTGCTTTGTGACTGGGTGTATGTGATTTTCCTCCTAATCACATTAATTTCCTAGTGGTCTATACGCAGGGGATTGAATGCAGCAACCTGATTCTGTGTAAGCTACTACGAATAAGGAGGGGTTATGGAAGATCCTCTTTCTACATTCTTCGTAAGGAATAAATACTTTTCAAAAGAATGATATGAGTCTTTTTATGTGTGTTAAGCCCCTTACATGTGTGTACATGAGTTCACACACTGCAATCACACTGTCATAACAAATTACCATTGTCATCTCTATCTATTAATGAACAACGTTATTAATTAAGATAACTCACTGTCATTTCAAAGGGTTAGGATAATGTAGAGTATAGTTTGAAAGATGTGTTAGATTAACTTAAAGCTAGAATACCTCTCAGAATTGCAGGTTTTAAGGGTGCAGTCTAAGAAACAAACAGTGGGCATGAGAAGTCCCTGCAGTCACAAGCTCCTTGATTAAATGCTGTGCTGGGTCAGCACAGGCAAGGAAGATGAGCATGTGCACTGTCCAAAGGCGCACAGAGGTGCACAGAGGTATGCTGTGGAAGAGGCAACCAGCTTGTTGAGCATACATACAGCAAATAGTTGCAGAGATACACTGCCTTTTACATTTGACAATTCCTACTATTTCAGTTTCTGAGTCTGCTGAATTTAGAAACGTGGAAATAATTTAAGCTTGGCACTGTCATTGTTAGAAATTCAAAAATAGTTTGGTGTGGAATATTAGAATATGACTTAACTGTATCTTAAAACTTTGTAATGTAAAAAGAAAACTACTTTAAAAAATCTAATTAGTTTTGTATTTATCAGAGTAGATGCAACTGTGATAGGTTTGTGAAAAATCAAACCAGGATCTGGATCCCAGGAATGTTGCTTTCTTAGGAATGAAGGATTATAAAAGCATTAGACAAAAATTGCTTTTGTACCCACTGAGGCAGGATGTTTATCTAAACAGTGATCACAAAATAAGAGGTTAGAATGACAATATATGTGATTTATAAGAAAACTCAGTTACTGAGACATCACCTGAGCAGCTTTTGAAAAAAGAAAGTTGTTGTGGTGTGTTGTTTTGTTTCACAGGAGTTGGTTCGTTCCATTACCCCCATTCACAAAAATGGTTTGGTCTTGGGACCCCCCCTTTCCTCCCCAGTTAGCCCCTCTCCATGTATAAGAGCTGTCAGTTTGTTGTCCCCTCCCGTTTCCTTGAATTTCTTCTGTTAACCACTCCCTGAGCTCCTGTCCATCACCCACTGACCCCTCCCCTTTTTCCAGAAAGTTCTCCTCTCTGCAGTGGGAGATTGGACCAGGAACAAGAGTCCCTCCCTACTACTTTCCCTATTAGCTAGCCAGACTGTCTGTCATGATTATGCTCCCTCCTGAGTTCTCCCTCATTGGCTGCTGCATTGTACCCACCCAATTGTTCCACCCCCTTTATATACTGTTGTATTCCCTTGCTCCACGTCTTTTCTTGGCTGGCTCCCCTGAAGACAATAAACCTTCGGACTTTGCCCCGCAAAAGGAGTCCCTCTTTTCTTCATTTGCTTCGCCTTTCTGCTGCTCACCACTGCCTCTTGCTGAGGCGCTCCCTGGACACCCCTGGCACATCTGGGAAGTGCCCCCTGCTGTCAGCTGCTGTGCCTCAGCTCGGCCAGTGCGATCTTCTCCCCTATCCGGGGGAGTAGAGAATTTGGACAGCAGCACGGCAGAAAGTGGCCACAGGGATGCTAATTTTCAAATCTTTGAAACTTTGAATAACAAAAATGCCTGCTGCCAGCTCCAGAGCAGTGCCCGAGGGGCACCTGTCAGGCTCTCAGAACAGAGGACCCTGTCCCTGGTGAGATGTCTTGCAAGTTATGATGATGATGGAGCAGCCCTGGATCTAAGCAGTAGTGTCAGGACCCTTCTAGCTGCAGCTTCAGAAGGAAGCTGTGGTTCTCTGTGTGTCCTGCAGGATGGCACTGCTGATCTGCATCAGCACGGATTCTGTCCAGGTAGCATCCCTACACCCTTTGCCAAAATTGCTCCAAGTAATCAATTGCACTCCCTGCTCAGAGATGCAGGAAGCAGGTGCAGTTATAGAAAGACCTGTGCGAAAATCGAAATGCTTTTCAAAGACTCATAGATGGGGAACATGCTGCCTCTTAATGTGGTGGGTATTGTCAATATCACTTTGTATGGTAGCATGAATATCGCAGCTGAAAAGAATAGATGGAGTTACTGTCAGAAGACATATGGAAATAATCATTGGCATTATTGCAAAGTGATTGATGTCTGTGATTTATTGTTTCCCATGCCACTCTAGCACTAGTGGTTCTGGATAAATTACTTTCCTCAAATACACGAGTAGAGAAATAACATTTTTTGTTCAGTTACAGAAGGTGATATAGCTGGACCCTGTACTTAAATGTCAAAAATCTCTGAAAAAAGGCTGCCCTCAGTTGTCTTAGGAGGATGAAACTGCAATCAAGAATGTAGGTAGTAGGCATAGAGCAGAGACCTAGCAAAGAACAAAACACGATGGGTCTGGATAAGGGGAATAATTAAGAACCAGTGAGATTAGATATCTCCTGCTCCAGCATTATCACGTCTGTGCTGAGCAGCTGTTTGCAGGTACCAGTCTGGGCATTACTGGCCAAGGTTTCTGAGCAGCCAGTCTCTTAGGGTTCCTTCCTCCAGCCTCTTAAATGTCTTAGTGACCCTTTGCTGGAATCTCTCTGGTTTGTATCTCACATAGTGCAGGCTTAAAACTGGACACCCTGCTACACATTCACAGCTACAGATCCTGGGCAGAAGGGAATTGAGCACTTGTCCTCAATGTAGCCTCCATCACTGTGTGGACACTACTGAATCCAGGTTCCCTGGTCTACCAGGACCTCGGAGCTGCTCCCAAACCAGTTGTCACCTGTCCTCTGCATGTGCAGAGTGCTCTCTACTGGAGGCAGGACTTTGCATCCTGAAGTTTCTGAATCACGTCTTAGCCCCCTGAATGGGCTAGCAGTATTCTCACTTGCAGTATTTCTGGCTGTCCTTGCACAAGGAGCCTACTGTCTCTGGGAACACCAGCCTGCATGTGACAGCACACAGAATCAGTCACCTAATGGGAGAAAAAAGGCATTCAGTCTTTTTCTGAAGTCTGAAATCAATCAAGCCATTTGCTCCATCAAAAGAAAGTTGAACGATACTAGTCTTAGAAATTAAATCTCAAAATTAATTCCTCTATAGTATGCAAACTACTGGTGGACAAGTGCTGTAAGTACATGAAACTCTGATATAGATCCAGAAACAGATTTCAACACTCTGTGAAGTGTTTCACTGTGAAGTAATCCTAATGACTGTCGGGGTCCGCTGTTATGTGTCTCTGCCCCGACACGGGGAAAGGTGGTTCTGGGCGGCCGCGATTGCGAAGGATGAGCCTGGACTCTTAGATTTTCGGTCTTCAGTTCTGTTTATTATCTCTTATCTACAAAGTTTTCTCTTTGCCCAGCCGAGGTCCGCTCAGCAGGACAGTCGAGTGCACTCTCCTCCCCCCACAGGGCGGTTGTGTCTTTTATAGTAAAAATTACGTGTGACATATTTACCTTTATTTCCCAATACTATTCATCCTTATAGACAAGTGCACTTTCACTATGAACCAATCTCCAAGTGCCAACATCACCACACAAAATGGAAGACATGAAGAAGGAAGAAGAACACAGGACCACGCCCTGAATCCTCCATCTTGCCTTCATGACCCCCCTGTACCTATTTTTCTAAAATTTATATTTCCCTCCATAAAGGTATCGTTCACACCCAAGAAGTTCTCATTTCCTCCGTCACAGGTTCTTCTCCCTTTGATGGATCGAAATCCAACCACCAAACCCTTTTGGCATCATTCCAGGGTTTCCGAGCCCCCCAGGGGCTCCCCTGGTGTCTCTGCACATCCACAGTGATGTGCTGAGATCCCACAAATGACAACCCAGAAAGACGTACTGTATTCATTAAATTATTTAAAACTACTCTTTACAAAGTGATAAAAAAAATCACAGTTTTCTCACATAATAAAGGAAATGCTGTCATTACACGGTAACTGAGGACCAAGGACTGTATTTTCTGAAACCATACTGCTTTGTTGATAAAGGAATATAATTTTGGTGTGGCATCTCTCATGTCTTCCCCACAGACTTAAACTACAAACACCATTCATGCCTGATTCCATGCGAGTCACATTCCATGAATGTGAACATAAAAGGGCGACTCAGCAAGAACAAAACCAAGCCGCCTTCTCTATTTGAATCACATAATCTTGTGTAGAAGGTTTTTACACAACTTTCCTAAATGTAACTAGAAACACCAGTTGCTTAGAACTTTCTCTCATAACACTCATGGTGTTAACAGCCAATTCCCTTAGAAATTCAACTGGCTTCATTTTAAATTCTGTGAAGATTTAAAACAGTGTCCATACCTTTAGTTCATATGAAAGAAATAGGCAAAATTTGATCTGCATATGTGCTGTACATTAAATTCGGTGAGATGAATTAAATTTTTTCTTGAATCTGAATAATGAGGATTTAAGTACACGAGTTACCTGAGAATCTTCTTTTATGACTATAAACATTCACATATCACACATCCAGACCCTGGGCAATATAGCATAAGGATACACTGACACAGCTACACATTAAGCTTCTTTGAAAAACCACAAGCTATTTGCAAGAAATAAATGCAAATTACTCATTTAACTAACAAACGATATTAAAGGAATCTTATGGGTTTTACTTTTGAAATTAGAGACTCAACATTTAAAAATATATATATTATTGAAAGGAAAGAACCCAGTTACCTGATTACTGCTAAATTTCTCTAAAACAAGAAACTCTGAGTATAGTCAATATATGCTTGAATTATGTACTTGAATTCAAGAATTTTTCAGTCTTTTTTTTGAAAATAATTGCTGCTGAGCCAATATCAATATCCTTCTTTTCATATGAGACTTGAACTGCTTTTAGGCTCACTATAGCAAAACATTTCTACCAAGTATTTGTGTTTTCCAACTTTATTTTTACCACAGCTACTGAGTTAATATAAATAAGCTGTGTGTACATACACACATTTTGATCCCCCACTATTCTCTGATCACTTGTTCCAGTAACAAATAGCTAATAACACAGATATATATACTGAAAAATAAATGACTGAACGGATATATTGTTCTGAAGATTTTTTGGGGTGTCTTGGTATGCCTGAGGGCCCCAGCTGAAAGGAGGCATTGGAAACTGCTGCCACAGTACCCAACAAGATTCATGGCAGGCAATTAAAATCAACAACCATGGAAAATTCTGGCTAACATATAACCTGATACTGATGTTGCCACAGTGCCTATTGTCTATGGGTGTCCCTACTGCCACCTGAGTGCCATCCTCAAGTTAACATGCTGATCCAGCTCCTGTCTTACTTGTCCCACAGTGGTACCTTCCACGCGTCTCTGGTCTCTACGCATTCCAGCTCAGCAGTTTCCTTCCTGCTGTCTAGTCTGTGCACCAAATTAAATTTGGTAGCCTGATATGTGATTTGCTGAGCAGATAATTGTGAAATCAGGGGTGGGAGAGAATGCAGAGCTGTGTGAGATCCTGCACTCAGAGGTGCAGCTATATGCCAGGATTCCTATCCTAATTCTAATCACTTTCAGGGCATATAAGTTTACCCCGTACTTAAGCATACAGAGTTGCATACAACAGGAGAAACTAAGGTCCTGGAATGTTTGAAACACATCCACAGAATTTCAGTGCAGTGAAATCCATGAAGTCTGATCTTGTATTCTTAGTGAAAATGCTTCTTGGATATTTCTGTGTATTTATATGCTGCTAATTTGGTTTTGTTTTATGTACATCAAAGTGGAATGAAGATAACTGGATATTGGAATATCAGTGTTGTCACAGTATTCTTTGCAATGGTGAGAAAGCTCAGGTTGCTCCTTAGTGGGACTTACAACATATCTAGAGGTTGTCAAGCTTCATATTATCTGTGTGCAGGTAGAAGCTGGCACAACAATTAGGGCATCACTCCTCAGAACAGATGTCATTTTCCTGACACCTCTGAAATACATAACCAGACTACCTACATTTGAAAGTTGTCCCCAATTCAATCCTGAATTCAGAAAAAAAAATAGCTGTTCTTGAAAAACTGTAAGAAGGTCCAACCTTATTCCAAAATAAGAGTACTTTGTTCATTTGAAGTGGGTCAAACTATGCCAGAAGGACATACCCCTTTTCTGGGAAAACAGCACCAGCACGCTGGATTTATACTCTGTGATAAAGTATTGTAAAACAGTCCCAGAGTAAATTCACAGAAGGTAAGCCTTAAATGACAATGTCCTGTAAGATAAACCAATACTGTATTTCCAAAATAGAGATGCAATTAGCTAAATCTTTGAATTAAGAATTTTTATTTCTCCCTGAATCATTGACACAGTGTGATGACAAGGCCTCTGTGAAACACACATCCTGGCCTCAGCAGGCTGTGGGCCATGCTTGCACAGTACTTTTGCTGTAGCACATGCCAAAGAGATGCACTAGGGCAGTGATTGTACCTTGGCAGCAGTGTACGGTTACAGCTCACACTGTCCATCCCAGCTGGCAGCAATCCATAACAAGGAATACATATCAATGCAGCCTCGTCTCTTCTGAGGTTCCAGAGCACTAGACCCACCCAAATCCTGAAATTTATTCCCAGTGACATTGATGAAGAGCCAGAACCAGTTCCTAAACAGAGCCTGAATCTACTAAAATATATTCCTGCTGTCTCAAGCCAAGAGAGGGTTGCAATCCACTGACTCACTTATGTAGATCAAAGAGTTGCTGAAAGGCCTCCCCTGTATTTGCTCCCTCGTTTCTGGAGACAGGTTTTCATTGCATAACTATTCAGGGATAGTTAAGTAAGATGTTGTTGAGACTATCTAAAGACCCAAAGTCCCTATGTACAGTCAAAGAGAGAGATAACCAGAGAGCATTTTGAAGACTTTGTGCTACTTTAGCACAATGTTACAACACCACTGCTCCTAAGGTTTTGCTTTATAATATTTAATTATTTTGTTTGTTTTAGCTCTTTGACTAGACTTTTTACACAAGACTGAAAGTCTTGTGTAAAAAAAGTGCTCAGTTTATACTCGTAACTTATACTCTGCCTTTGTCTGGATACTGGCAATATTCTGTTCTGCTTGTTACTATCAATCACACACAGAGGTCACAGTGCTGTTCCCTTGGCCAATTGCCCCACAGTTTGTTGAATAATAAGAGGTTCCTGTACAGACTGTTTATTTTAAAGTTTAGTGCATTTCTGAAAAAAATGTAACGAAGCCACTGTTATTAGTCCTTTAATATGCCTAATGTGCTGTAGAAGCTGACGGTAAATTCAGACTCTTCAAGTACCACATGTGTGAGAAGGATCAGCTAACTCAGTAGTACTCACATATATGAAATTTAGCATGTGAGCCTTTGCAAAATGAATCTTACTTTTCCTTTAGAAAGTATAACAGATATATATGTACATATATAGACAGATACAATAACTCATTGATTTTTTTCTTATTAAGTGGAAGTATTCTAGTCAGGCTGATACTGAAACTCTAGGTTTATTTGATTGTATGGACAACTGACATTAACATCCACTGAGCTAAGCAGGAACCTCCTGTTGGATGAGGAGACTATTAGGCATGCCACACTCCAAAACCAAGCTGCCATTGATTTTCTACTGTTTGCCCATAGACACAGCTGTGAAGAGTTTGAAGGGCTGTGCTTCTTCAACCTAACCAAGCACAGCAAAGGCATGTACACCCACATCCAGAGGATCCAAAACTTAGTCCAAGAACTAAAAACTGAAAAGGAACCCAAGCGGTTTGAAGACCGTTTTGGACACTGGGGACTTAAGGGATAGGTTGCCTCCCATCTGGAAAATATTCTTTAGATCCTTTTAGTTGGTTTTTTTGGTGCATGTTTAATTGTTTTAAGGCTTTACTCATAGGGTCTTTGGGGGAGTTGTGAGGACTGGAGAATCAGCCAGGGAAAGGCTTGCCACACTCCCCTGGAGAGCCAACCCCTAAGCCAAAACCTTTTTGGTGGTGGCAAGTAGAAAGATCACCCCCGGAATCCTTTATGGTATTACATCATTCCCCTGTACCCATTGGCCCATCCCCTTTGCTCCGTCCCTGCACCCTTACCCCACTGGCCCTAGTGTTTTGTCCCACCCCCCACTTTCCCTATATAAGCCCGTTTTCCCTGGATCCTCGGAGTTCTTGTCCCTGGCCTCCTTCTCAGAGTGCCCTGCTCTTAATAAAGGCTAGTTCTCTGTGGAATGCCATACAGTCTCCTTTCTCCACATTGCCCAGAATAAGCCAAAGCAGAACATCACTTGCTGGGCTGAGAGAAGGACGTGCCTGTGCCCCTGAGCCATCCCTCTTAGAAGACTTCCTCAGGAAGGTTGCAGCACCCTTACTATCCATCTGGCACAGCAGGCAATACCTACCCCAGCAAGATCCTTCTGCTTGTCCTGATTTTCTGGATGCCAATAAGAACACTGGCACTGGATGCGCGGTTAGTAGCACAGCCCAAGGAGAACATCTAGGTCACCCTCGTAAAAACTCTTCAGCAAGACAACACGTGCCTGTCCATGGGCAGTGCCAGCAACCTGTTGGCCTCCTGCCTGGTAGGGGTTCCGTTAAAACTCAATGAATACTCTTTCACAAGGAAAGAACCCAACCTGGTGCACACCTGGGATGAGTGGACAAGGATTTTGCCCCATGCACCAGAGCAACCCAAGATCTGGAGCTTTTGGGATCCTCCGACGCCACCTATTGTGTTAGATTCTACTACAGGCCTTCAGACAAACCGGCCTGCATCTCAGTATAAAAAATTGATCTACCACAAAGATGTTTCACCTAATAACAAAATTTATAGTTCAGTTAATTAGTGCAATTACACTAGCAACACACTATCTGTATCCTCCTGTTACCCCAGAATGCTTCCCTGGGGAGTGTTTCTAATCTGTGGGGAGAGGGTTTGGGCAGGAATCCCCTCCCATCTACAGGGAGGTCCTCACACCTTACTATTCTCACCCCAAACTCAACATTAATCCATGATTGGCAAAAGAGAAATTAATTGGCCTGCCAAAAAACAGAGCTTGCTCAGTCAGATGAAAATTGTAATAGTGAAATGTTTGATTAGCCTCATAAGAAGACGGTGATGATGCCCCTTTTTCTACCCTGGGTTGTTGCCACTAAAGCCTTTGGTGAGCTTTCTGACCTGAGTGTTGGCTTAGTAAGCAGGCTAACCTAACATCTGCAGTGCTAAGTGACCTTCTGTTAGATGAGGAGATTACCAAGCAGGCCCTCTCCAAAACTGAGTGGCCCTTGATTTCCTGCTGCTGGACACAGCTGCAAGGAGTTCAATGGGCTGTGCTGCTTCAACCTCACTTCCCCAGCAAAAGCATCCACACTGACATTCAGAAGATCCAGGACCTCGTAAAAGAACTCAAAGAAGAACACGACCCAAAGTGGTTTGAGGACCTTTTTAGACACTGGGGACTCAGGGGATGGGTTGCCGCCCTTTTGAAGCATATCCTTAGGATCCTTTTAGTTGTTTTTATTTTTCTGTGTATGCTTAATTGCTTTAAAACTGGGCTTGGAAGGTCTCTGGGGGAAGCCTTTTTATTAAATAAAGGGGGAGTTGCAGGGGCCAAAGAACCGGCCAGGGAACGACTTGCTGCGCACCCCAGGAGAACCAACCTCTGAGGTACAACCCTCGTACTGCGGGTAACCAGAAAGATTGCCCCCAGAAGCCTTTGATGCAGTATGTTGATTTCTCCCACCCTACTGGCCCCTTGCCTTTGCACCCTTACACCACTGGCCTGTGTGTTTTGTCCTGCCCCTGCCTTTCCTATATAAAGACATTTTCATTGCTTCTCTGGAGCTTTTGTCCCTGGCAGCCTTCCCAGAGGGTTCTGCTCTAATAAAGTCTTGGTCTCTGTGGAACACCATACAAGCCTCCCGTCTCTCATTCCTCTGAATCACCTTGAAGCTAGCCAGATAAAGACCACCAGAGGAAGCGTGGACATGCCTGCGCACCCAGGACGCGGGGGTAGGGCGCGGCACTCCAGCCGCCACGTCCACTGCAAATATCATCCCCGGAGGCCTTTGCATTTCTATGTTAATCCCTTATTACCCACTGGTCCTTCCCCTTGTGCCCAGCCCCTAAACCCTTACCCCCATCGGTCACCAGTTTTGTCCTGCGCCTTGCCTTCCCTGTTTTTCGCAGGTTTGGGGAGCTTCTGTCCCTGGCTCCCTTTGCAGAGGGCCCTGCTCTTAATAGAGGCTACTACTCTGTGGAATGCCATACAGAGCTCCAGTCCCTTTCTCTGTGTTGCCTGAAGAAGGAAGCCTAAGCTTAACATCACATGCCGCACGGAGAGAAGGATGTGCCTGTGCTTCTGAGCTGTCCTTAGGATGCTCTTCAGCAAGGTCGCGGCACTCTTACCAGCCCGCCCCCGCCACCGTGACAGACCTGTGCCAGGCAAAGCCATCCAGAACCTAGAGAGAAACAAAAGAGTGCCTGTGTGTGTCCATCCCTCTTTTCCAAGGAACCCAGTATATGACCCCATCCATGAACCCAGGGCAAAACACACAGGTTCCATTATATGGGATTTTGGGTCTTAAAAACACAGTGATACAGACTGCATGTATTGACATAGAGGAAATGTAATAAACATATAAATATATCTATAACACCACCTAGCTCACATAGAACACCTGTGAAAAGGCACCATCAGACAAATGGCACCTGCAAGAGGCAGGCAGAGGTGGGGGAGTCTGCATCTGTGGTCAGCTAGGCAAGCTTTGCCAAAGAGATCTCTGGTGACAAGCAGCAACTGCTGTTGAACTTGTTGGCTTGGGCTCTCTTGATCCCTCCTCGGAATTCTCCTCATTCTGCTTCACCTTTAATTTTGCTATAATCTTTGCTGTCCCAAAAAGAGTAAGTGTTGGATTCTCTTGATGGTTCTTTGTCTCCCTGAATCCTCCTGCAAAAAGAGATTTCCAAGAACAATCCTCAGATATGAGATAAAAGCACAATTAAAGGACTGCATGGTGGAGGTTTTTGCAGAGCACTGCCAGGAGCTGCCTTGGCACTCCACCATGGTGCAAACACTTCATTGCCCATACCAGAAATATGTAAGTCAAGGGAAAGGCCAACTCACCTGTTTCTCTTCAGAAGCTGATACATGACTATATACCCAACCACTGCTGCAAGCAGCAGCACAGCTGAGACTGCTGCAGACGCTAGGATGTAGTTCTTGTTGAATTCTAACCCTCTAGCAGTCTCAGTTTTTTGCCCAGCAGCTGACCCTGGCAGAAGAAAAGACAATGCAAGGGACAGTGTTTGTACTCTGCACTAGGCATAATCCCACAGTGTGCTTCAGTTGCTCAAGGATTATTGTCTTCAGAGACGGGTTCCTCTGGCTGTGGTGTCTTAGCATCAGGAACCAAGAAGGATCCCATCAAGTTCTCATGGACAAGAGCCCAGTGTGTGCCAGGGAGCAGCACTGCCCCTGTCTTTTCCTCCAAGCCGCAGGCCAGGGCTGGGTGCTGGGCACCTGCAATTCATCCATGGAGAGCACTGCAGGGATACAGCAGAAATGCTGCTCTTTTCCCAAGACAGCATCTACCAAGCACTCACTTCCTGAATGTCTCTCATGATGAGCAGGTGTTCTGGTATCCTTTACTCCTTCTGTTTCTTCATGTGAGCCTGGCACACTGTTACTTTCTCCCATAGGATAGATGTTCTTCTGGACAAGCTCGTGGTCTGTCTCTTTAGAAACAACATAGGACATAAATAGAACTAACTGTCCCTTACCGCAGGCACGCTGCCATGGGCCTGGGCACTTTGAGAAGTGAGGAACCTGCTGTCCCCAAAGACAAAATGAATCCACAGCCAGATTTTCTGCAATGCAACAAGAAATGCAGACCCAAACCACCCAAGACTTAATCAACCAACAAAAGGAATTCATTCAATTAAAGCCTCATGCTTGAGGTGCAGCATCAACCCATTGCTGAATCAAAGGTCTGCCTCCATGCTGTGCTGAGTGTGTGGCAAACACAAATTCAGCACAGGTCTTTTCCCAACAACTGGATGCCCATGTCTGCACAGAGCAGCTCTGGCCAGTAAGAGTACAATGGCAGCAGCAGCTGGAGATACCCCTGGCAATCATCTGGAAGCACAGCTGTGAGCAGAGGCTGTGCTGGACGATCTCTATGGCTCCATCCAGGAGGTGTGAAATGGAGAGTCCCTGCAGCAAGACTCCAGCTGAGTGTTTCTGGCTGTCCAGGATACAGCACATCCCTACAGGAACCAAAAGCTCAGCTTCCTGGGTCCCAGGGTTAACCAAATGGGATATACTGACCAGATGCAGCATTCACCAATGCTCTTAATAGTCCCTTTGGAACCACAGGTATCTTCTGGGAGTCCTTCCCTGTGTTAAATTTGTAAAAGAACATTTACATATGAAGGTAAATTTCTCATTAATAGTATAAGGAAAAGGAGTGTTTCTTCAATGAAGTCAAATACAGACTGACTACTCACGCTTGAGGTACCAGCTGGGAATCAGCACAGAGTCTGCCTGAGGAGCTGCAGGAGAAACCTCTCTGGTGTGAACTACAACCAAACATCCACAAGAAATTACCACCACATGCACTGCCCTCATGGTCACACCTCAAGGCCTGGATGTGGAAGGTACTGATAGGGCATGCTTAGGCAGGTCTGTATTGTCACAGCTGCAGGGGAGTCTGGCTGCCCTTGGGACACTGAGCTGCCAGCCCTCACATGAAGGGAAAAGCCATGGCGTGCCCGCATGATCTGTGTGCGGGTCAGCCCTGGAGCCAGGCCAGAAGGCTGGATAACCAGAGCTGAGGCATGGACAGCCACTGCTGAGTGATGGATAACTGGTGCTGAGGATCTGGGCCTGAACTGCCCCTCCCCACACCCCTGTTCATCAGGAACCTCTCTCCACGCTGCACCCTAAAGCCGCTGCAGCCCCTCACACCTCCCCTGGAGCATCTGCCCCTCTGCCTGCCCCGTGGTGGCTTCCTGGCTCAGCCATCCCTGCTCCTGGCCCTGCTGCCACCAGCCAGGGCTGTGTGCTGGCCCCTGCCTGCCTACCTGCTCCCTGCCCTGGTGTTGGAGCACTCTGGGCATTCTGGGCTTGCAGGGCCAGGACAAGGAGCAGCGGGAGGTAGTGGCTCAGGACCATGATCCCCCCTGCTCGCAACATTGTGCTGCTGCTGCTGCTGCTGCTGCTGCGGCAGTGTTGCCCAGAGCAAGCACTGAAGAACACAGTGGAGCTTTGGAACCTCACATCAAATGGATCTCTGTGACCTCATAATAAAGTGGTGTCTGTGAACTCCCCAATATATGCCCACGTTGTCTGTGAATTCCTGGACCTCCCCTCTATTGAATTTCCTTATTCTCTGTAGGAATGGAAGGAGCAAAATAGAGCAGTGTTGATGTGTTCTCGGAGGCAGCACTCTGCATGGGAACGCAGAGGCACTCAGGTGTTATTCCACAAAAACCTCCATCAGAAGCCCTGTACGAAGGCTGCTGTAAAAAACCCAAATGTAAGTGTCTTTCTTTGGTAGTATTTTTGTTTGACAGCATTCTGGCAAGAAACCTGCTTTTCCCATGACTTCTGCTACAGTTTCATGGCTTTTGATGGCAGCATTGCTTCCATCCTCCACTGTCACACAAACATGGGTGCACAATGCTCACGCTTCTCCCAAGTGAGCCTGGTTTATTCCCTTTCCACTTCCAATTCTACTTAAAGTTCTCTCAAGGGACCCCACTAACTCCTGAGAGCTTTTTTCCCTTTGAGGCAGGTGTAGCTCATATGCCACCATCAGGCCTGGTGTCCTGTAGAGTAACCGTAGGTCAAACCCCCACATTTCTGCTAGGAACAGCAGGGTGCTGGGTACTCACCTCTAGAGCCTTCCTGTGTCTGGGTCACTGTAAGTGGCAGAAGAAAATACCACATGTGCCCCAGATCCCTCAAGCAGTCATCCAGAGCCCCTGAGCTCCCTCTTGCTTGTCCTCGGTCACCATGTGGTACTGCCACGGTGTGGGAGGTGGCCATGGGGAGGACAGAGCTGGGATGCCATGGGAAGACACCATTGTGTACATCATGGTGATAGACTCCCCAGTTCTTTGCGTGCCAATGCAAATATCCTATTGCCACTCGGCTGTTGTTCCTGCCTTGGTTCCAGAAAGTTCTACACCTCCAGCTCCCCCATTAGCTCTCCCCTGGAAACCACTCCCCTCCCCTTCCCCACCTATTGGTTGCCGTTGAGTCACCCCACCTTCGTTCCTCCGTTCTTCCCCAAACCCATTGGTTTGTTTGTACCATAACCCCTCCTACCATACGACCCCCATTCATATACCCTGGCCACTCCCCTGCTCCTGGCTCTTTGCCCTGGTTAACGTTGGGAGAGGTTGTGCTCCTGCCTGCTCTCCTTACCCTCACCCCATCTGGACCTTCGGGCCATCCTTCAGTAAACCCTGCTGGATCTGCCAAGCGTGGAGTCCTCCTGTCTCCCTGGACAGGCTTTTATTTCTACATCCAGGCTTGAGTGCAGGGTGGGCTGACGGAGCTCGTTGTCCAGACCCGGGAGGCGATCGCTCTCAGGAAGGCGGTCACCCCGAGAGCACCTGCCCAGGGGTTTCTGCACCATGGGGCACACACAAATGTCTTTGTTGCTGCAGATAACAGTTAACACCGGTGGCCTTTTAGCTGACCAGCTCTTCTGGCAAATAAATATTCATCATTTTTGTGTGCTAGGCACGCTATGCTCAGAATCTCTTGGACAGTGTTATAGAGCACCTTTGGTATCATTGTCGCTGAAGCACCAGTGAACCATCAGGTGTTTAGGGCTACAAGCAAAGAGGCTCTGACAGATTTCCAGCCCTCGGGTCTCTCTCCAAGGCTCATAAGCAGTCTCCAGCTGACAAGCTGCATAAACTCGGCCAATGGCATCCCCTGGAATCAAGCACATCACTGCCCACCTTGAAGACTCCAGCATATAATGAGCAGAGTGCCACAGCAGGCTGGAGGGTGTCTTGGTGACATCTCCTACGTAGGACCGAGGCAGGCTGCCCAGCTGCCTCGGCGTTGGGTCTGAGTGCCACCTCGGGCCCTCCATTCCTGCCCGAGGGGAGGTACCGATGAACACGGCCCTTGTTTGTTCATTAACTAGCTATACACTCAGGCTCTCCCTTAATGTGCTCCGTGGAATTGTGCTGCTTGCTGGCTCTCCAGCTGTGGGACTGGAAGTCTCTGTTAGAAGCCTCTCTCAGCTGCCTTACAATTGCTGTGAAAGGACAGAAACTGGGACCACCAAAAAGACCCTGGTTGAAATTCTGGTCTTGCTTGATTAACTGAGATGGCAAAAGCCTCTCTCTCAAGGACTGAGACATAAAACCCCTATATGGAGAAGCTCCCCCCCGCCCCAAGGACTGAGACTGAAACTCCTAACAAAGGGGAGGTATGTGTGGGAGAGCTGACCTGACCAAAGCAAAATGTTTGCCTGCAGGGGTGACCATTGCACCAAGAAAACAATCTATCCTTCTTCAATGTTTTCTTTCCCCCTCAATAATTTCAATAGAGTTATTCTTTATGGTATTTTTCCCCACAGTGATTTCAAGACTTGGTCCACACATCCGCAATGAACTATAATAGAACCTTGAGTTAACCAGTTTCTTTGAGGCCTCCCCTGACATGAATAGTTGGAGAAGGCCTTTGACTGGACTTCAAGGACTTAGTCTTCCTACATTTGGTAACTATAGCTGCTTTCTCTCTCTTCCCATTTTTCCCTATTCTTTTCCTTTTCCACCAATACCTTTAACGCGTTTGCTGTGGTCATTCAATAAAGGTGCATTTGTTCTGATTGATACTGCAATCCCCTTTCCGTGATAGTTTTTTCCACTCAGAGATCAGTAAAATGAACCATCACGACCCCCCACTGGAAGAGCAGATCGTGACAGGACCCAGTGTCCCCAGACCTCCTGTGGTGCTGCTGAAGCTGCCTGTGGCATGTGGCCCGGCAGGGAGGCAACGCTGCCCGCCGCCCGCAGCCTCCTTGTCCCCCGCTGCCGCCATTTCGCACGGGG